>NC_134095.1:31827417-32134010 GCF_000715075.1 Nicotiana tabacum
TCGAGCTCTTTATCTCACGGTGAAGTGTGAGGAGTCAGTTGTCTCGAGGGTACTTGTTGATAACGGTTCTAGTAAAAATATTTGTCCTTTGTCTACTTTACAAAAGTTAAAAATTGGTACTGAAAGAATTTGCATGAACAGTGTATGTGTTCGAGGCTTTGATGGGGGAGGAAAAGATTCTATCGGTGATATAATGATCGAATTGTCGATAGGGCCAGTCAAGTTCACCATGGAGTTTCAAGTGTTTGATGTGGTTGTCTCCTACAATTTGTTGTTAGGCAGACCTTGGATACACACGGCTAAAGCAGTCCTGTCTTCTCTGCATTAAATGGTAAAGTTTGAATGGGATGGGCAAGAAATAGTAGTGCACAGTGACAAGGACATATCTACTTATAATGACCTGTCTATTCCCTTTATTGAAGCTGAAGATGATAAAGGACCTTGGGCCTACCAAACTTTCAAAACAATGTCTATTGAGAAGATTTTTCAGGTCCGGGGCTATCCTCATCATCCGTCATGGTTGCAAATGAAATGTTGAAGACTGGTTTTATGTCGGGTAAAGGTTTGGGTTCATCTCTACAGGGTATTGTGCATCCAATGTGCCCACGTGAAAATTTTGGCACATTTGGTTTGGGATTCACACCTAAGGAGAAAATGGCTAAAATACAGAAACAGAAGTTATGGTCGCTACCCAAAACCTATTCCATAGATCTCCAAGTCTTTTGTCAAGCCAGGGGCCGCAAAATGTCCAATATCATCAGTTCTGAAACCTATAGTCGATGTTGATGAAGAGATGATCAAGAGGTTCCAGAGTCTGTTCGATGAGGTTAATATGGTAGAAATTGGGGAAAGTTCTTGTAATGCAGATGTGCTGCTCATTGGGCCAAATGTGAAGCTTAGCAATTGGGAAACTGTTCATCTCCCCACTCAGAAGGAGTTTTGGTAGTTTGATTTGTTTTCCTTTATGTTATTTGGGTTATTCCAGGGTTGTAATCCAAATTTTTATTTTTCGCTTGTTTTGATGTTCAAACCCTTCTATCCTTTTATTTTCAATGAAAAACAACTTTCTGCTCTCCGTTATTCCTAATAGGGTATCATTTTGTTTTGTACAATTCTTTTTTTGCTGGTTCTAATGATATGACATGCATGAGAAATTTTCAGCCAAGTCTTAAAAGCCAATCTAATTCTAAAATAATAATCCAAGAAGTGGAGTATGATGATGAAATAGAATATGATGAATAAGCAACATTTTAGGAAATCAGTAGAGAGCTAAAACAATTCGAAGAAAAACCATTGCCTAATTTGAATGAAACTGAAGCAAACAATTTAGGAGACCATGATAATGTTATGGAAACCAAGATAAGCGTGCATCTATAACCACAAGTTAAGGAAGAAATAATCAAAGCATCGTTTGAGTACAAAGATGTCTTTGCATGGTCGTATGACGATATACCAGGTTTGAGCACTGATTTGGTAGTTCATAAATTGCCAACTGATCCAGCATTCCCTCCTATCAAGCAAAAGTTAAGAAAGTTCAAGATTGACATGAGTGTGAAGATCAAAGAAGAAATCACAAAACAGCTTGATGCAAAGGTCATTCGGGTCACTCGATATCCCACTTGGTTAGCTAATATTGTGCCAGTATCAAAGAAGGATGGTAAGACTAGGGTGTGTGTCGATTACCATGATCTTAACAAAGCGAGCCCAAATGATGATTTTCCATTGCTGAACTTTCACATTCTGATCGATAATTGTGTCAAGCATGAGATTGGGTCTTTTGTGGATTGCTATGCGGGATATCACCAGATCTTGATGGATGTGGAAGATGCAAAAAAGACAGCGTTCATCACGCCATAGGGAACCTACTACTACCGGGTAATGCCATTTGGTTTGAAGAATGCTGGGAAAACATACATGAGGACGATGACTATCATATTTCATGATATGATACATAAGAAGATTAAGGTTTATGTAGATGATGTGATCATAAAGTCAAAGAAGCAGTCTGACCATGTCAAGGACTTGAGGAAGTTTTTACAAAGGCTCTGTAGATACAACCTCAAGCTCAATCCAATGAAATGTGCATTTGGTGTCCCCTCTGGGAAACTGCTGGGATTCGTGGTTAGTAGATGCGGTATTGAGCTGGATCCATCAAAGATCAAAGCCATCCGAGAGTTACCGCCGCCAAAGAACAAAACTGAAGTGATGAGTTTGCTTGAAAGGTTAAATTACATCAGCAGGTTTATTTCTCAGCTCACGACAACCTGTGAGACCATCTTTAAGCAGTTGAGAAGAATGTTGCAGTCAAGTGGACTGACGAGTGTCAAGAAGCATTTGATAAGATTAAGAAGTACTTGTCAGACCCACCTGTGTTGGTCCCACCAGAGCCTAGGAGACCTTTAATTCTCTACTTGACAGTCTTGGATAGTTCTTTTGGCTATGTATTGGGTCAACATGACATCACGAGAAATAAGGAGCAAGCAATCTATTATCTCAGTAACAATTTCACTCCCTATGAGGTTAAGTACACTCTGTTTGAGAGGACATGTTGCGCCCTGACTTGGGTGGCACAAAAGTTGAAGCATTATCTTTCGTCCTACACTACTTACCTCATTTCTCGTATAGATCCTCTAAAGTATATCTTTCAGAAGCCTATGCCCACAGGAAGACTAGCAAAGTGGCAGATTTTACTCACAGAGTTTGACATAATCTATGTGACTCGGACCGCGATGAAAGCTCAAGCCTTGGCCGACCATTTGGCCGAGAATCCAGTAGATGAAGAATATGAGCCATTAAGAACTTATTTTCCTGATGAAGAAATAATGTATGTTGATGAGGTTGACCATGATGACAAGCCAGGTTGGAAGCTCTTCTTTGATGGAGCTGCTAACATGAAAAGTGTCGGAATGGGGTTGTACTCATCTCTAAAACAAGGCAACACTACCCTGTAACAACCCAACTTCGATTTTATTGCACAAACAACATGGCTGAGTACGAAGCATGCATTCTGGGTTTGAGGTTAGCTAAGACATAAGAGTCTAGGAAATACTGGTTCTGGAGATTCAGATTTGCTGGTTCACTAGATTCAAGGAGAATGGGAGAATCGGGACTTGAAGCTCATACCGTACCGACAGTGTCTGCATGGTCTTTGTCAATGATTTAGGTTGATAAAATTCAGACACATTCCCAGGGTTCATAATGAGATTGTCGATGCCTTGACTACCCTGGCATCAATGTTACATCATCCGGACAAGGCTTATATCGACCCTGTGCATATCCAAGTTCGTGATCAACATGCTTATTGTAATGTGGTTGAAGAGGAAATTGATGGCAAACCTTGGTTCCATGATATCAAGGAATACATCAAGTCAGGGATATATCCAATACATGCCACAAGTGATCAAAAAAGAACCATCCGACGCCCGACTAGTGAATTTTTCTTGAGTGGGGGAATCTTGTACAAGAGGACTCTAGATTTGGGACTACTGAGGTGCATAGATGCTAAAGAAGCTTCCACTATCATGGCCGAAGTGCATTCTGGAGTTTGCGGGCCGCACATGAATGGGTATGTCTTAGCAAAGAAGATACTTCGAGCATGTTATTATTGGATCACCATGGAACGAGATTGCATCAGCTTTGTTCGCAAATGTCATCAATGCCAGGTGCACGGCAATTTGATTCATTCCCCGCCATCTGAGTTGCATACAATGTCCGTACCTTGGCCATTTGTTGCTTGGGGCATGGATGTCATTGGACCAATTGAGCCGGCAGCATCGAACGGGCATAGGTTTATTCTGGTGGCCATTGATTACTTTACCAAGTGGGTCGAAGCTGTAACTTTCAAGTCTGTGACCAAGAAGGCAATGGTGGATTTTGTTCATTCAAATATCATTTGTCGGTTCAAAATTCCCAAGGTGATCATCACATACAATGCTGCCAACCTCAACAGTCATCTGATGAAAGAGGTATGCCAACAATTCAAGATTATGTATCGAAACTCCACTCCGTACCATCCCAAGGCGAATGGAGTTGTTGAGGCTGCTAACAAGAACATAAAAAAGATACTTCGTAAGATTGTGCAAGGTTCTAGGCAATGGCATGAAAAGTTGCCTTTTGCCTTACTGGGTTATCGCACTACTGTTCGCACTTCAGTGGGTGCAACTCCTTATTTGCTGGTATATGGAATTGAGGTAGTTATACCTGCGGAAGTTGAGATTCCGTCCCTTTGGATCATTGCAGAAGCTAAAATTGATGATGATGAGTGGGTCAAAACCCGGCTAGAGCAGTTGAGTTTGATTGATGAGAAAAGGTTGGATGCAGTATGTCATGGTCAACTGTATCAGAAGAGAATGACAAGAGCATACAACAAGAAGGTGCGTCCTCGGAAATTCGAAGTGGGTCAGCTGGTATTAAAACGCATCCTTCCTCATCAGGCTGAAGCTAAAGGCAAGTTTGCCCCAAACTGGCAGGGGCCATTCATGGTGACAAGAGTGTTGCCCAATCGTGCTTTGTATTTAACAGATATGGAAGGCAAATGTGTAGATATGGCTATCAATTGTGATGCAGTCAAGAGGTACTATGTATGAGTTCTTCGCTTATTTTCATTCGCATTTTGTACTTGGCATGTTCAAAATTTAAATGACGAAGGCATTTTGTTCCACTGCCCAAACACTTTTATCCTTTGTTATCCCTTTTGAGCCTTATTTATTGTTACACCCCATATTTTCGTACATGAAAAATGCCCCATAAATAAATTAATGAGAGCCCGGAAGTGAGATGTCACGTCCCGCAATACTACATTACGACGATGTTGCACCCTGTAGTGTTGTACGCTAAATTTGTCGTAAGGTAATTGACATCAGTCCAAGTAAAGGATTATTTGGAGATTATAAGAATTATGCTATTTCACAAGCGATTGGTAAATTCATGAAGGTGAAAGGGGGAGCAAGTCAAAGAAAATAAATTTTGTCCAAGTTTGGCATTTTGGGTTAAAATACGGCCCAAGCTAAAATACCCGATATTTATGGACTAGTATCATACGAGATACCACATGACCATAAGAGTAAGGTGTATAAGGTATGTGAAAAGTGAGTAATATTTTAAGTAAGTGGAAATAATTCTCAATTTTGCGGGTAATTGATTAATTATCAGGTAACTGGACATTACCTAATTAATTGGAGATATATTTGGATAAGATTAAAACACCCATATCCCAACGTGGCAGCCCCCCTATTCTATGTAGTGACTCTTAATAAAGAGTGAAAGGTGGCAAAAATCTAAAAATGTGCGCACTTCCCTTCTTTTAGATTGGCATTTTACCACGTCCATTTTATCTTCTACAAGTTATTAGCAGATGGGGATAACTTCAATAAGTTTTATAATTTTATTATGACTACGGTGATTATATTCTCTAAATCAAAGCATGGGATATGAAAGAGATTAACATGCTTCATTTATAAGAAGAGATTAAAGAGATTAAATTGGTAGTTTCTCCTTCTATGTTTCATTCATAAGGACTGGTTGATTCGGGTTGAGTCATGTTCACCCACATCCCGTACATACTTTCTGATGCTTCTTTGTTTCCTATTAAATGAAATTGTTGGTTTTATGAGGGAAAAAAAGAACAGAAAGTTGCATCCTTTGCAAATAAAGAAATGGAAGGTCTCGGTACCATAAGGAATTTGAAAGAGTAGGAGCTTGTTTGACACAGTTCAAGTTCAAGATGGACCACATTATGGAAGGAGTCCAACAGTAGAAACAAAATTAAAAACTAAAAGACCATGCTGAAAGGGTTAACGATAGCAGGAAAGATTTGCTTCTCTTTGGTCTATTTAATCAGTTGAAGAGGCATCTGACAATAGTCAGTAACTATCTATGTATGTTAAGTCTTGATGTAGCTCATCTGCTGCAGCCTGAGATTTGCGATTATAATAGAGCACGGTACAATCATTCTCTAGAATATCATACGGATTCTTCCCTAATCCAGGTATGTTAAGGCTATCCCTTCTTTCTTTTGGCATAATCCATATGATATGAACGAAACGTGCAAATGCACAAATTCCATAAGTGACTCTACTCATAGAAGTAATAGAAATATCTATGTTCTTTAATTTCCATGCGTTATAATATTTTATCATTTGTTCATGGGTCATCAGAACAATACGAAAGTTGAAAATATGTTACTTTATGATATTGCTCAAGAGGCAAAATGGTCTTATGACATTCTGAATAATTTTATTGACGTACTTTTCATGCATTGCATTCATGTGCATTGACCCATGACCAGATGACGTTATATACACGTATATATGTAAATATATGTATATGGGATATGGAAAAAGGTTACGGCGTTATATACGCACCACCACCTGATCAGCTGGTATATGATGATGATGTTGCCCACAGTGGCTGAAATATGATTCAAACGACATTATATATGCGTATATGGGTATGTATTCAAATGGCGTTATATACGCATATATATGTATGTATTCAAATGGCGTTATATACACGTATATATGTATGTATATATATGTATATGGGATATGGGAAAGGTTATGGCGTTATATACGCACCACCACCTGATCAGCTGGTATACGATGATGATTTTGCCCACAATGGCCGATATGATATGATGGGATGCCCTCAGAGGCTGCTGATGTTATGAGACATGTACCTATGTACGACATGACATTCATGCGCATACGCATGACGTTAAAAGTAATTTATGATTTATAAAGTTATTCAGACTTACAGGTTGAGTCATGTACTCTATATGTCTTCCATGTCTCTTATGTATTTATTTATGTACCTTACATACTCGGTACATTATTCGTACTGACGTCCCTTTTGCCTGGGGACGCTGCGTTTCATGCCCGCAGGTCCGATAGACAGGTCGAGAGCCCTCCAAGTAGGCTATCAGCTCAGCGGAAGATGTTGGTGCGCTCTATTTGCTTCGGAGTTGCTTGTTGGGTTAGTACGATTTAGACGTGTATTGTTTGGTATGGCGGGACTCTATCCCAACCTTTATGACATTTATGTACTCTTAGAGGCTTGTAGACATATGTCTTATACGTGAAGGATTTACGGCCTTGTCGGCCTATGTTTTGAGTTTATAAATGATTATGTTGGCCTATTAGGCCCGTATGTCATGTATATTTGATGATGTAATAAGAAAGACACGTTATGTTGGTACTCGGTTGAGTAAGGTACCGAGTGCCCGTCACGGCCCATCGGTTGGGGGCGTGACATTTATTTTCTTTCATACCCCTCTTTCGGAATCAGAAGTATAATTAGAAAAAAAATGAAAAAAATAAAAAATAGAAAAATGAAAAAAAATAAAAAATAGAAAGATGAAAAAAAGAAAAGAAAAGAAAAAAATAGAAAAGAAATAAAGAAAAAAAAAAGAAAAAAAAAGAGAAGAAAAGAAACAAAAACAAACAACTTTTGTTTGAGCTACTTTCGACCCGATTCCTTTTAAGGATACGTAGGCATCCTTACACGGTTCGGTCCCATCAAAATAAAAATTCAAAATTCTCCAGACCCAAAGAAACCGGGGCAGAAGTTTTGGTTTTGTAAAAGATCTGATTCCAAAAGTTGTAATTTTTACCCCTTTCATCTTAAATTATTTTGAGCCTTCATGCCACCCTTTCTTTCTAACCCTATCCAAAATCCTACATTACAATCCAAAGAAAGACCTTCCGATCAATCTTTGAGGATGCCAAGTCAAGCGATATAGGGGTACGATTTACACCATGGGTAACACTTTGTTCATGGGCCTAAAGGAAAAATGAATAAAATGAGAGAGTCTTATTGGTGAAAACCCTCACGGGCACTGTAAGGCGATGGTGAGTTGAGAGATAAATAAATGAGAGAGGCTTGTTGGTGAAAACCCTTCGGGGCACTACAGGTCGAATGGGGCTCGTGACTTTACAGAGAAATTGGATTATTGAAAGCCCGGTTTTGAAGTATGAAGGCATGACATGACCTGAAAATATGATTGGTTGGACAGATTAGACTGATCAATCCGAAATGCATGTCATGATCATTGGAGCTAGCCGCCTCACACAGATAAGTCTTTTTCTCCCATTCTTCTTCACACAGTCATCTTTGTTCAAAATTTTCCTTCGTTCCTTTTGTCAAAAATCACTTCACTGTGCTCTTTGAGTCTGTCTTTATGAGTCTCTTTCGAGTCTGCCCTTGTTGAACAAGCAGAAAAGGATCCCAAAGCCTACTACCAGCTTTTAAATTGCACAAAAGCGGAGTTCGGCCAAGCATATCACAAGTGACATGATTTAGAATGAGCAGTATGGTGATAACTGAAGTTCAGGCGGAAGATGATTCTGGAATTTTGAGAAAATACAAAGGTTTAGCAACTTTCAAAATGAAAACGCAATGCAACAAGAGAGTATAAGAGATTTAGGCCATTCAGAGATTTTGTGGCCCAGTTTCAATCATAAGGTCAAAAAAACTCCTTGTTAGCCCGAAACAGCTAATCAGAATGAAGCATGGTAGTGGCAGAAGCAAACACCTTCATCAAGGATGCCACAAACTAACTGCCACATTTTTAAACTAACAAGATTTTCTTTGTTTGAAACAGGGGCAAAAAATTTTGTTTGTTTTACAAGAATCCTCCATGAGGAAAGCCTGTTCCAGGCAAGTTCAGTTTTAAGTTTTCAGGACCCTCATGGATAATGGGATTTAGTTTCAAGTTTTCAGGACCCTCCTAGATAATGGGATTTAGGTTTTAAGTTCTCAGGATCCTCCTGGATAATGGGATTAGGCTTTAAGTTTTCAGGACCCTCATGGATAATAGGATTTGATTTAAATGTTTAGGACCCTCCTGGAAAATGGGATTCAACTAACACTCAGAAATGTTCCTGGTACAAACTAGGGCAGAAACTTTTCTTTGTTTTGTCTATTTTGTTGTGATTGCAGGCGCCCACCCGGAGAATGAGGGAATTTATTTTAGTTTTAAATTAGCGGCAGGCGCTCACCTGGAGAACGATGGAATTCGTTTCAGAGTTACTTTCAATTATCAAATTCAAGAAGCATCGGGAGCCTGCCTGAAGAATAGGGTCAACTTTTAATTTTCAAGTTCAAGTCAGAGAAGCATCAGGCGCCCACTTGAAGAACGGGGGAATTCATTTCAAGTTTTAAACAAGTTGCAGGCGCCCACCTGGAGAATGAGGGAATTTATTTCAGTTTTAAATTAGCAGTAGGCGCCCACCTGGAGAATGATGGAATTCTTTTCAGAGTTACTTTCAATTATCAAATTCAAGAAGCATGAGGAGCCCGCCTGAAGAATAGGGTCAACTTTTGATTTTCAAGTTCAAGTCAGAGAAGCATCAGGCGCCCAACTGGAGAACAAGAGAATTCATTTCAAAGTTTTATGTCAGTAGCAGGCGCCCACCTGAAGAACGAGGGAATTCATTTCAAGTTTAAGCCGGTCGCAAGGTCCCTCCTGGAGAATGAGGGAATTCATTTTAGTTTTTAGTCAGCCACAAGCGCCCACCTGGAGAACGCGGGAATTCTTTTTAGAGTTTCTTTCAATTATCAAATTCAAGAAGCATCAGGAGCCCGCCTGAAGAATATGGTCAACTTTTAACTTTCAAGTTCAAGTCAGAGAAGCATCAGGCACCTACCTGGAGAATAATGAAATTCATTTCAAAGTTTAATGTCAGTGGCAGACGCCCACCTAGAGAACGAGGGAATTCATTTCAAGTTTAAGTCGGTCACAAGCGCCCACCTGGAGAATGAGGGAATTTATTTCAGTTTTAAGTCAGCCACAGGCGTCCACCTGGAGAACGAGGGAATTAATTTCATATTTACTTTCAATTCTCAAATACAAGAGGCATCAGGAGCCCGCCTGAAGAACATGGTCAACTTCCAGTTTTCTTCAAATTCAAGTCAGCAGGATGCCCACCTGAAGAATAGGGTGAATTTTCAATTTCATGTTTAAGGATCAAATGGAGATTCAAGGAAGATTCGAGACAAGAAGTTGATAGGACCTTGTATTTTTCTTTTATTTTTGCTGTAATTTTTCCTTTTAATTTTGATGTAATAGTAGGAACCGCGGACCGGAACCTCGACGGCACCTCAATCGGCTCTCCACCTCGGTATACTCCATCGCTCTTCTCACTTATGAACTACACGCGGCCTGATTCCATATAGCCAAGGATATGTAGGCAGCTCAAATACCAGGGCTCGGTCACATTCTCTTTTCTTTTAGTTTTTGGTCTCTCCAAATAAGGGTCGGGTCAAAAACTTATCTCGTCGTTCTTTGCCTGAAATCTCTTCGTGTTTTCAGTTAAAGAGAGGCAGCTGTAGGCATGTAATTTTTGACTCTCCCCGAAATTTTATACATTTTAGTGCTTCGATGTTGGTTTTAGGCCTCTATTTTGATTATTTTAAAACTTTTTGTTTTATTTTATCTTAAAAATAAAAACTACAAAAAATATTTTCAATTATTTTAGCTAATTGGTTTTTACTATCAACTTTTAATTTTTCTTATTTTTCATAAATTTGAAAGATACAAAAATAGTCTTGGCATTTTATTTTACAAAAAAAGAAAAGAAAAGAAGATATAGTAAGAAAGTTTCAAATATATAGAGATAGTAAGAAAGTTTCAAAAATATATATATAATATTTTACTTAGTTTAATGTGATTTTTAAGTTGTAAGATTTTAGTATATATTGAGTATTATTTAAATTTCATTAATATAGTAACTATATGTCTCCTCTTAATATTTTATGTTATCTCAAATATACTAGTATCTTTATAAAGCTATTTTTAATTTATTTTTAGATTAAAAGATAAAAAAATCAAAAATAAAGGAAAAACCGGAAAGAAAATGACGTGAAAGGCAAAGTGAAAGCAAACAAATGAAGTTGGTGGTCCCATTTTTCTATTCTCACCCATATTACCTTCCCCTATTTTATTCTTAAGATTCCTTTTCTTTCTTTTACCAAGTAAGTTTAAATACTCAAAAAAGATTCCCCACAATGCACACACTCACAATCTGCACACACACAATTAATCTAGCCTCGCGTATATAAAAATAAGAGAGAGAAAGTGGAGGACATCATTGAGTGAAAGAGATGATTTTTAAGAGAAAAGTTTGAGTGGGGACACTTTGAGAGGAAGGGAGGATTTTAAAAAAAAAAGAGAGAGTGAGTGAAAGACAATGGAAAAGTTAACCATTATTTGGGGCACAATAAAGAGGGGGAAAATCGGGAAGGAGGGGGGATTTTTTCGGACAAAAATCGGAAAAAAAGAAGCTAGGGTTGTTTTGAAGAAAAGAGAGTTTCATCTTAGTTTTATTTCGGAAAGTCTTCTTTCTCCAATAGTCGGTTCTTTGTGACTCACAAAATGCACACATAAAGAAGAGAGTATAACGTTTCTTTGTTAGGTTAATTTGTGTCCTAATTTTATCAAAAAAACAAAACAAAAACAAAAAAAACATATATTTTTGTTCCTCCTCCTATTTTTAGTTTTGGATTTTTAATTGCGGAGGCCGGCTGATTCGAAAACGTTGTTCGTGGGTCGTCGTTCGAGGTTCGAGGCGGAGTGTCCTGTTGTCATTTCAGTTCCGTATGAGTCTGTCGCCGGACTATCTTGTAATCGCACTTTTCACCAAATTAATTGTTAAACATTGCCAGGTCCATCTCACTACTCTCCTCTATGATCCATCTATTTTCTGTGAAATTAAAATATAATGGAGCCGTTTAAGAATGGTTGTTGTGCTTGACTCCATATAAATTAGAAAGCTAAATTTGGGGATCAAATCCGTAAAATTTGATTTGCTTTTGGGCTAGTGAGTTTGGGCTATTTTGATGTAATCTCTTTGGTTTTGAATTTTTTTTTTTGTTTGATTGATTTTGTGTCTTAATGTTTTATTGTGTAGTTCTTCATCTATCCGGATTCAATAATACTTTTTCCTATAGTTTCTTCAATTTTATCTATGTATTTATATCACCCTTTAGCATATGTTAGTTTACAAATTTTCACATAGCAAGTAGTTATATCACTACTCCTTTATAATCATGCCTACAATTTGTGGAACTGTGTAGTATTGTATGCGGAGCGAATGTCAAAACATGGTTTTGTTAAACAGCTGATCAAAACTCTCCTCCTTAGTTTATGATTTCTTTTTATTTTTTTTTTAATAGTTCATAAAAGTAAAATAATCACTTTGATGTTTTGATTAGGTCCATGTCGACCTCTGTCGAGTCATTTTCTTTGGATAGTGTTGGGAGTATTTTTTTTTTAATAGTTCATAAAAGTAAAATAATCACTTTGATGTTTTGATTAGGTCCATGTCGACCTCTGTCGAGTCATTTTCTTTGGATAGTGTTGGGAGTATTTGATTTTGTTTAGGTGGGTTGTGCAAGTCCTTGTCAAGGCAGTGCATCGTAAAATTGTTTTAAGTCTTAAACGGCTCTTATTATATTTTACTTCACTTTCTTTTACTTCATCCATTATTATTCAATGTTTGGTATTATCATTATCATTATAATTATAGTTATTATTTCGTTTTGTTCCTTTCTGTGCTGGATTCCATATGTGTGCTTGAAAGCTATAGTTGTCTATTTTAATTTGCTTGGGAGTAGGTCACGGGGAGTTGGAAAAGGCCAAAGCTCATTAATAATTAATTGTTACCATGCTTTAGGAGTTGGCCCTAGCCAAATACAAAAAATGAAAGTTAGAAGAACACGAGCATGAATTGAATTACTCATTTATTTTATTTACTTTATTTTTATTACACCATCCGCTAGGAGCATGCTTAGGCTGACCGCATTTGGGTAGGCAAGCCTTAGGATTTTTGTTGGTTTCGAGGCGAGAGGTCGTTCCCTTAGTTAAATTTATCCGGGGAATGCCCCGAAGGATTTATATATATTTTATTATAGAGTATGCCCCGAAGTATTTGCATTTGGACATCGATAATAGAATTCGTAGTATTTTTGTTTTATTTTCCTTTTATTAGGTGGGACGACCTCGAGCCTCTTTTTGATTGTTTATTTTCTTTTGTGTGCTTTTACCTCAATTAGAATGTCCTTAAAAGTCAACTAGATCGAGTATGCATCCGTACTAGTTACGGGACTTGGGGAGTGCCTAACACCTTCTCCCGAGTCAAATGAACCCCCTTATCCGAATCTCTGGTGCAGATTTGGTTGTAGATTCTAAAATGTTTAAAAGGGAAAAAATTAGTTTTTTTCTTTAAAACGGTGACCTGACACACCGAAATTAAAGTCAGGTGGCGACTCTGAGTTATTTCCTTTTGAACACAATTTTGTCACTTTTCAATTGAAAACCCTTTTCGAGCTTTACAATTTTTTTTATTTATTTAAGAGGATTAGTGAAGTTGGGTTAAAAAAAAAGGGTGTGACACTTCTTAAAGAACTTCAAATTTCTAACTTTCGCCAATTAACTTCAAAATGACCTACGGACGTCCAAATCCACTTCCGATCGCGCTCCTAGTACCGGAATCACCATGCAGAGTTATTCCCAGACTCGGAATCCCAAACGAACATTGATAACACTGAAATGCACTTCAACTCAAATTTATGAAATTCTTCCAAAATCCCAATTCCGAGATCGTTTACTCAAAAATCCAATCCTTGTCAATTCTTCCAACTTAAAGCTTCCAAAATGCAAATTCTCTTGCCAAATCAACTCCTAACTTTCCGGAATTCAATCCCGACCATGCGTACGAGTCATAATACCTAAAGTAAAGTTGCTCATGGCCTCAAACTGCTGAACGACGTGCTAGAGCTCAAAACGACCGGTTGGGTCGTTACAATCGGTCATGAACTAGTGTCAAGGATCACATCAACTGTATTCGAGGCTTCTCTATGATCAACCTCGAATACTGGGGGGCATCACCCTCGAATAATGATTTTAGCAAGGAAAGAAACTTTTTTCTTGAATAGTCTAGGCTCGATCGTTAGGATTTACTGTAAGGGCCAAACGGTCAAATGAACCGTGCTCACATAGACCGCCCGAGCCCTGACATAAAGCTTGTACACATGTGTAACCTTGTATATTGCACACAAAAATCAAAGAAAGTTTCTACCTTGCGAATAAATATTTTGTCCCTTAAAAATATTTTTTTTCTTTCTAACATTTGGTCCCCTAAAAACATCGAGCCCAAGGGCCACCTCACTCGGGGGCTGTCGTCGAAAGTAGGTTCGGACGGTCCGGGATAACGAGGTTTGGGGGAACAAATCCTATTAGGTAATGCCCGAACTTTAAAGGCTACGACCATCCCCATTCGGGGACGGTATCTTAGGTAAGCCCGGATGACTCGGGGTAACAGGACCATTGGGCGACGTCCAAACAAAAAAAGCTATAGCCGTCCTAGAACGGCTCGGAGACGTCCGAGACCCGTAACCAAAACATAAGGCCTTCAAAATTTCTAAACTGGTTCAAAAGGCTACCCTCGGCAAATTATAATCTGAAATATTCTAAGTACTTTGGGGAAAGCTTTCGGTCGTACCGAGCCCCTTATAAGTCTTAAGCAAAATAATATCAGGAATGAGGCATGTTCGAACCTCCGAACAAGATCTAATTATTATGTGCTAAGACTTTCGATATCTTTGCAATCATAAAGGAAAAGCAAAAAAGCTTGAAATTTGTTGAAGGAAAAAGCCTTGTATATATATTAAAAGCTTATTATAAAGGCTAAACGGCCTCGATAAGAATTTTTACAAAGGCCAAACGGCCTCGACAGAAAAGAAAATAATACATAAAAGCAAAAATATATTCAAGGCATCTAAGTAGCCTGGTCCTCACCGGAGCCCGCTCATTACTGGGACCATGGGGGTCTTCTCCACCCCCGAATCCACCTGAACCCTCGGAGTCTTCTTCTTAGTCCTCGGGGTAAGCCAACTTTTTGGCCTCGGCCTCGAGCCCCTTAGCATTTTCAATCTCGGCCGATAAATCAAAACCCCGAGCGTGAACCTCCTCGAGGGATTCTCTTCGGGACTACTGCTTCGCATACTCAACAATGTCTTTCAAGTGGTCCTAGGCTACTTCAGCATCGGCCTTGGTTATTTCAGCCACCGACTTGATCGCTTTAAGCTCCTTGGCGAGGGTCTCCCAATCGGCAACAACCGAGCTCAGTTGAGATTGGAGCTCCTTGACTTTCTAGGACCGTGCCTCAACCTTCTCCCTCATCGCTCTAAGTTGAGCCTCCGTCGAGGCCAATTGCAACCGGGCGGTTTCCTTTTCCATATACAAGCGATCCATTTTTCCTTTCCACTCTTCGGCCTCGACCTTGATTACATCCATCTCTCCCCGGAGCTAGTCGATCTAATCAATCTTCTGTTGAACCTGCGGGTTCTGACTATTAGTCACTGTGTCTAGCTCTCGCAACTAACTTCAAAGAGTGTTACCTATTCCACCAGGTCGGCGTGTTCTTTCTGAGTCGCGTCCAACTCGGTTTGAAGGCTCTTAGCCTCTCCTTCACATTGCTCAGTAAGAAGTTTTTATATGTCTCTCTTCTTAGTGAGCTCTTTGGCTTCGACTCGAATTTGCTCAGCTCATCTCGATGCCGGAGGAAGGTCTCGCGATGAAGCACCCAGGCCTGCAAATATGAGAAAAAATATTAAGATCACCAATAACCAAAGCTGAAAAATGAAAAGGTTTGGTAACACCTTACACGGTTCAGCACCTGTTGTGCTTCGTTGAACAGACATGGGGAATCTACCTCGTTCATTTTTTCCTGGTCTTCTTCGATTACCAGGCATCGAAGGTAACTAGTTACCCGAACGGGTGCGGAAAGAACTCTGGCATCCTCCGAAACGGTGATGATAACCGATCACTTCCGACAAGGATCCGCACTTGGGGCACGGAACCAGTTGACCAATCTCATGCTCGAATTAGACCGACCTGCCCCGAGGATGGACTTTTCCTTAGTAGTTCTAAGTCACCCAATATGGTGGCATCCTCCATGGCGGTGGTGTCCATGCCATCAAAAAAGCTTTGGAGGGGGTCGTCCACTCCATAGACCCCCTCGTTCGATTGCTCTTTCGTCGATTGAGCTTCATCGAACATTGATTCCGTGAACAAAGGTGATCCCGTTATGTCAATGACACCGGGCGGGGAAGAACTAGCATCTTGAGGGTTCTCTACCCTTATTGCTGCATCGACCTCTTAAATTTAAGAGGGATTGGCCTCCGTTGTTCCCTCTTTGGCTGCCAACCATTCCTCGGGGACTAATGGCTCCTGGGCCAGTAAAGGTTCATCCTCCTCAGACTAGTCTCTAATCCTGAGGAGTGATTCCTAGTCAAACACTCGGGAGCTGGAGGTTTCTTTTGCCTTGCGAACCAGCCTCCTTCTCGGTTTCTTTTTCTCGGAGTTCGGGGAGCTTGGAGCCCTCCTCTTTTCCTCTCTCCAGCTTTCCATGGAGTAGGATATTTGGAAGGCAAGTCCTCGCCACCGACTAGGGGCCTAAGCTTGACATCCTTAGGCAAGCCTGCAAAAGGAAGTAAAGGAAGTGAGGACCTGATGTTAAAAGGGGAAACCTAACACAACCTACTCGGAAAGAAAATCTTACCATGGGAACGAGCCTCCAACCGGCCCTTCGAAAGTTTGCGCCATGTGCACTCAGAGTAGGACATCTGTGAAACAATACCCTCGACCTACTCCTTGAGTCGAGGGATAACATTTGGGACTCGAGCGACGGCTGCACCACCACAAGTACCAGTGAGGAAAAAAAAGTAAACGTAAAACTAAATATTCGAAGGAAAAATCTACTTACGTGATGTATTCCACTTCTCAGGGAATAGCCCGCATTCAGCCAGAATTAAGTCTGAAGTTCTCACTCGGACAAAATGGCTTTTCCATCCTCGATCCCAGTCTTCATCGGTACTTGAGAACGGGGCTTTGCTGGCCCGGCGCATGAGCTTTATCAGTCCCCCTCGGAATAGTCGGGGATTGTACATACGAAGTAGGTGATCCACGGTGAATCAGTAGGAGTTAAATTTGCTCACAAAGAACCAGAGCAGAATCACAATCCTCCACATAGAAGGATGGATCTGATCGAGGCGTACTTCGTATCTCTTGTAGGAGTCTATAATGACTGGGTCCACTGGTCCCAATGTGAAGGGATAAGTGTAAACACTCAGATATCCATCGACATGGGTGGTAATGGCCTCCTCAGGGTCGGGGACCACTATGCATTTATTGGCCCAGTTGCAATCTTTTCAGACCATAGGGAGGTCCTCTTCGGTGATCGAACATATGTATCTCGAGACCTCTCCACATCGACCCTGCACGGAGGAAGGCTTTTCAACCTAGAAATTGTCGTTGACCGAGCCCCCCCCTCGAGGACGAACATTTTCAATGGGGGTTCAAATACTGGTTCTTTGACGGCCGCCCGGAGCGGTCTCTTCGACCTCAGTAGTCTGTTTCAAAATAGAAGGAGCTTTTTTCTAGGAACGGTTTTGGAATTCTTTGCCATTATTTTAAAAAGTAAAAATGGAGTAAGATCTGGAAAAAAGATGAAGAAAGAAAGGAAGTTGAAGGATTAAACTTGTTGGCTTGAGAAGAAGATGGGTAAAAAAATTCTTTGCAAAAAGGCCTTGAGTAATATGGGTAAAAATGCTAAAGAGTATCGTAATTCTAAGGGTACGAGGGTAGAAGGTTTTATGTAAAGTAAAAATGAACAAAAGATGGGGTATTTATAGTAGTTAGGCGACGTTTCATGTCCAGGAACGGCCAACCGGCGGCCGACATGCATTTAATGCCATTGTGACATGACTGACGAGATGTTTCACATTTTTGTCATTTCTGACACGATGTATCGAAGAAGAAATCAGGGAGCTCATGTCATTTCTCGTCAACTTATTCTCTGAGAAACGAGGAACTATCTGTATATGGGTAAAATCAAGCCATGGTTTACCCCGTCCTCCGACAGGATAAGCGAGGCTCGAGACATGATGACAAAGGGCCAACATCGAGGCAAAAGTCTCATCGAGTCGGGATCCGGGGGCATGACGCATGTCCCTGAGAGTATCGGGGTCATGGTTCCGGATTGGTCTTAACCTCGAACGACTTCGAGGAACATTATCGGACAATTAAGCATAGGCAATAGAAAGGCCGAAATATCCGTGACCGACTAGATGTCATGGCGGGGATCTCGGCACGTATCGATAAGGAGTCAGTAATCAGTTAATCTGAAGTTTTTTTTATCTTTTATAGAGTTGTACCTAAAGTAGGACTCCCCTACTATATAAAGGGGGTTTGTAATTCATGAAACATGTTGTAACACGCTTTCCAAGGCAATATATTATTATTTTTCCCCTGTCATTAGCTTTTATCTTGTTTATCAGTGCTGGTCACAGTGAGCCTGGATCGAGTGAGAAAATTTCACTAAGGCTGAAATTATCTTACGCGTGTGGTTTGAATTTATTTTTATCTTTACTTGTTCAATCCAATCTAATTTATTGCTTTGTGTCAAATTAATTCGCATATTCTTAAACCACTTACAAATTCAATCGTTATCCGATTTCAAGGGTAAACACATATTTGACGTTACTCAATAGATACATAACATACTATATTTGTCTCTTAGCAGTTTTTTGTCTCTTAATTATAGTTATTTGATTTTTTTTCTTAATATATCACTTACCAATAATAAACATTAAAATTGTGTAAATACAATACGTAGGCAAGTACTTTTTTTAAAAAAAGATTTATATAATTTTCCATTGCATTGGGGTTGGGGTCGGGAAGGAGAAGAAGAAGGGGTAATACAAAATGACACACTTATTATGCGAAGACTCTTTTACGCACTACTTGTCTACTACACTCTAGGGGTCGTTTGGTAGAATGCATTAAAAAACAATATATGCATTAGCTTTTGGTATTATTAATCTTTTGTTTGGTATACTTTTTCAACTTATGTATTACTGTGATGACCTGGTCAGTCGTCTCATGAGTTACCCCTCCATTTCCCCCATTTTAGCTTCTTTACGCTTCGTTGTCCGTGTTTTATGTGATCGAGTTTATTAGTTCGAGTTCGGAGAGGATTTGGTAAGAAATGAGACACTTAGTCTCTTTTAAGAAGGCTTAAGTTGGAAAAGTCAACCGAATGTTGACTTATGTGTTCGAAGGCTCGGAAGTGAGTTCCGAGGGTTCGGTTAGCTTCGGGAGGTGATTTTTGACTTAGGAGCGCAATCGGAATGGGTTTTGGAGTTGTAGAGAAGATTTAGGCTTGAATTGGCGAAATTGATATTTTGGCAAATTCCGGTTGATAGGCGAGATTTTGATATGGGGGTCGGAATGGAATTCCGAGAGTTGCAGTAGCTTCATTGTGTCATTTGGGATGTGTGTGCAAAATTTCAGGTCATTCGGACGAGATTTGATAGACCTTTTGATCGAAAGCATAATTTAAGAGTTCTTGGAGTTCTTAGGCCTGAATCCTATGTTAAATTGGTGATTTGATGCTGTTGTGAGCATTCCGAAGTTTTGAGCAAGTTTGAACGATGTCATGAGATGTGTTGGTACAATTGGTTTGAAGTTCCGGGAGTTCCAGGTAGGTTCCGGGATGTTTTAGTGCAAAAATCATAGTTGTAGCAGGTCTACAGGGGTTGCAGGCCCCAGAACTCACCCACGCGGTCCGCACAAAAATAGGTGCACCCGCGTTGAGTGCTGTGCGAACCGCACAAAGTGGTGTGCGGCCGCGGTAGGTGTCATGCGGACCGCACAAAATGGTGTGCGGCCGCGGTGGGGAACGATCCGCTGGTCCTACTTCGGGAGCTCATATCTTTTAATCTACAAGGAATTTTGAGTTGATTCAAAAACAAAAGTTGTAGCCCTTCGTGTCTAGTTTCCAGAAAGATAAAGATATCTCAATTTGGACATCTGTAGAAAAGGTTATAGTCAAAATACTAAAGCCTTTCACTGCAGAGGGAGGCCTGTGCGGCCGCACGTTGCCTTTGCGCGGACCGCACTGGCCTGCGCGGACCACGTGCATTTTGGTGCGGCCCGCACTAGCTGATACCTGAGGGGTACCTATAAATACGAGGTTTTGGGTTTTATTTAATATTTTGACCTAGAGAGCTCGGATTATGGCGATTTTTCGAAGGTTTTTCAAGAAATTCATCGGGGTAAGTGATTTTAGCTCAGATTTGGCTAGAATACATGAATCTATCACTGAATTCATCATTTAATTCGTGATTTGAGATGGAATTTGGGAAGAAAATTGTGAAACCTTTCAAAAATGTAAAATGATGATTTGAAAGACCAAATGATATCGGAATTGGATAATTTTGGTATGGTTAGACTCGTGAGGGTACGAGGATTCTGAAAATGTAAATTTTACCCGATTCCGAGACGTGGGCCCGGGGATCGAGTTTTGCTAAATTTGAGATTTTGATATTTTTTCGAATGTTTTCGCTTGGGCTATGTTCCCTTAGCATATTGTGACCTATTCGTTCTGATTTTGGATAGATTCGACGCGCGTGGAGGCCAATTTGAGAGGCAAGGGTATAACGAGCTAGAGTTTTGGCCAATTTGAGGTGAGTAATGATTTTAAATGATGTCCTGAGGATTTGAAACCCCGAATTTGCACAACTTAGTGCTATACTAAGTTGAGATACACGTTGTGTGACGAGCGTGAGGTTCAATGCTATGGGGATTGGGATTTGGTCCATCCCGAATGATATTTTACTACATTTTTGATAGAGACATATACTTTATTGTTGTGAATTGGGCTTGTTGCCATGCTTGGGGCCTTGTGCCGACCTGTAGAACCCTTAGGGGATTTTTGATTGGTTTTCCTCACTTATTTTGTTAAAGAATTTATATCCTCAGTCATATTTCCAATTATTTAAGAATGATATGAACCAAATTTTTGAAATGTTAATCATAAATAGGAAGAGATATGAGGGCTGAGATCCCGACCGTACATTATGCCCGAGAGGCTGTGATTTTTAAATGACTGAGAGGGGTCGAGGACCCAATAGTGAGGATATTTTATATGATATGGATCGGGCTGCGCGCCGCAACAGATATATATATTATACACATTATGGATCGGGCTGCACGCCGCAGCAATTACTTATATGGATCGGGCTTCACGCCGCAGCAATTATATAGCGTTTGGGATGAAGGAGCCCCTCCGGAGTTTGCACACCCCCAGTGAGCGCAGTCGGCTATTATTATTATGGATCGGGCTATACGCCACAGCGATATACGGATCGGGCTGCACACCGCAGCGGTATATATATATATTTATTGACTCGATTATCGTGAGAAGTATATGAATTGAGAATTGAGGATAAGAATAAATGAACTAAAATGCTTGAGGAGCTGATTTAACTGATTATATCTGTTTTACCTGGTTAAAAGAATTTCACATGGTTTTTTTATTCACTGATGTCTAAATGATTTTACTGTTTTGATATAGAACTGCTTAGTGCCTTTACGTGATTTCATACTGTCAGCCATTATTTATTGTTATTACTCACTGAGTCGGAGTACTCACATTACTCCCTACACCGTGTGTGCAGATTCAGGTATAGCAGAGTCCGCACCTGAGCGCTGATTCCTTCCAGGCTAGGCAGTGATTTGGAGTTACGAGGTAGCTGTTGACGTCCGCAACCCCTTGTCTCTTTTATCCTCTATCATTTATGTTTTCTTCAGACTGTTGTATCAGATTCCGTACTTTGTAGACCTATAGCAGATTCTGTAGTAGCTCATGACTTGTGACACCCCGGTTTGGGCTGTGTCGGGATGGTTCCTGCTGTTATTATCGTTAAATTCCGCAATTTATGAACATTATATTATATGTTACTACTGTTTTTTGATGATTAACTGTTTAAAAGAGGTGTTCCGTTTTGGTCTGGCTGGCCTTGTCTCCGCGAGAGACACCATCACGATCGGGTTCGAGGATTGGGTCGTGACAATTACTAATGCAAGTATTACTTATATAATTTTTTTGGTATTATCCTATATATAATAAACACATAGCAAATCATGACATTAGCAATACCAAGGCTATTAATGCATTCACTTAGCATGAATAAATACAAAATTATCCTTAAAGTCCCTTAAAGCTAAGAAATATAGAGGACATTTTTGTAAACAATTAATTTTCTTAAAAATTATGCAATGTATTTTAATATTTAACACACTACACCACATAATGAATAAGAAATAATCTCTACATAACTAATACTCGTGTTACTAACTTTTACATTACTAATCCACTTTATTTAACACTATTCTTATACACCTTACCAAACGACCCCTAAGCCTTGATGGTATATAAGCTGAGTATTTTCCCAATATAATCTGTATCTTTTTCCAGTCAATATCGAAGTACCCTAATTATCAGTCAAAGTCAATGTGACCCTTTTCACCTTGGTCAAATTTTCACCTGCTTATTGTGGTTTGTACTTGCTAGAATTACTTTGTCTGACACTGATTCTCATATAAAATCATTGCTTTGTCCTGACATTTCACTTTAATTTTTGCGTTGTCTTTTTATCGTGTAGTATCTCCGTAACATTTTAATATTTCAATTAGGCAAAATACATATTTTACCAATCGACCTGATTCTCAAATTCCTCTTACACACCTCTTAAATACGAGAATAATGTTACATATCAAAACTTTTAAAGGTGTGTCAATTACACACAACTTCGATATTTGACCACATCTGCTCAAAAATTGCTCTTACACACGCCAATCAGCATCTGATACGTGTCAAATCGAGGGAAAAAAAAAGAAAAACTGAAAAGAAAAAAAAACCTCTGCAACCCCTCCCTCCCCAAACCCCCTCTTCTTATCTTCTCAAAGAAAAAAAAAATACAGAAAAGAAACACCCTCCCTCTTCATCTTCCTAACTCCATCATCTTCTCCATCAACACCATACTACCACTAACCCTTCCACCACAAGAACTTTCTTCCATAACTATAGATTCAATTCTCCGATTTTTAACAACATCTATCACAAATCCTTATACAAATTTCAAATTCAAGCTCAAACCTAAAGTTTCAAACTTGTTAATGTTGTTTTTTTGAATTTTATTAAAATTAATTACCTAAGCAATGTTTTACTCAACAATAATTACGAATTCAAACTAATTTTTTAGGTCATGAAACACCAAAATCAACAAGACTCGATTGAATTTTCAAGCTTTTTCAAAAAGTCAATAATGATGATTTTTACAATACCCAATAGCTCCTGTGTCCTTTTTTTTTTCTTTCTTCTTAGTCATGGAGTTGGAGAAACAAAATATGAGGTGGTAGATAAAACTAGGATGGGGATTGGGGACGAAGACTAACCGGGGGGGGGAGGGAGGGGTGGGGCAGGGAGAGAAAACGTCGGTTTTTGGGGTTAGGGAAGAAGACATGGGTTATACTTTTTTCTTTAATTTAATGGAAATTGTTAAAAAAGGGAAAATTAAAAAAAAACTTAATTTTAGGTGAATTTTTTAGTTTTCACGCGCCACTTTTATGTGTAATCACGCTTGTGACACATGGCAAAAGAGGTATATAATTGACACACTTTTAAAAGTTTTGGTATATAATACTATTTTCATGTTTAACAAGTGTATAAGAGGGATTTGATACTAAACTGTGTTACTTATTTCTTCGTCACGCCATCATTTTACAACATTCAACTAAATTATTTGATTATGTGCATTTTAGTGAGTACAATTCTGTGACGACCCAAGGGGTCATCACCGTAATTCTTCCTTGTTCCGTGCTCCCGAGGCCTTGAAAACCTCGCTTTTAGTCGCCTCGATTTGCATGCGCAGTTCGGGCGCGTAGCCGGAAAGTTTTTATGTTAGAATATGTGGATTTTGTGAAACATTTGATGAATTTTGGTGTTAATATGCATAATGTTGACTTCGGTCAACATTTTAGGTAAACGGACCCGGACCTCTGATTCGACGGTCCCGGAGGGTCCGTAGGAAAATATGGGACTTGGGCGTGTGCCCGGAATCAAATTCTGAGGTCCCAAGCCCGAGAAATGAATTTTTGAAAGAAATTATTTTCTGAAATTTGATATGAAAATTTGAAATGAAAAGGAGTTAGAAAATATAGGTATCGGGCTCGTATTTTGGTTCCGACGCCCGGTACAAGTCTTAAATATGTGTTAAGCACTATCTGTAAAGTTTGGCTTAAAACGGACGTCATATGACGTGTTTCGGACTTAAAATGGAGAATTTGAGTTATGAAAGTTGAAGAAAGAAAATCATGTGTTTGAGGCTTGATCCTATGCATATGATGTTATTTTGGTGATTTGATCACACGAGTAAGTCCGTAAGATGTTTTTAAGGTTGTGTGCATGTTTGGTTTGGAGCCCTGAGGGCTCGGGTGAGTTTTGAATGGGGCCCGGGAGGTCTTGGACTTAAGAAAATGCAAGTTCAGGTGTTGCAGACACCAGCGCGGCCGCGGTCATTTCCGCGTGGTCCGCGCTGGAGCCGCACGGCTGCGGTCATTTCCGCGCTGGAGCCGCGCAGCCGCGATGCATTTTTGTGCGGTCCGCGTGGCTGAGTCTGAGGGCTAGGGTTTCAAGTTAACCAGCGCGGCCGCGTACCAAAATAGTGCGGTCCGCGCTAGAGGGGTTCAGAGAAGCCCCAATTTTTCTCCCACTCGGCGCGGCCGCAACACATTTTTGTGCGGTCCGCGCCAGGTCCTCAGAAAGGTATACAAGTTTGGAAAATCTCAGTCATTTTTCACTTTTCAAAAACCCAAAACCTAAGTGGCGATTTTCCCAACAACTTTTCTTCCCCAAAACGATTGATAAGTGATTTCTAACTTAATTTCTTTATTCCTTAACATCTTTTAACATAATTTCAACTTCAAGTCAAAGATTTTCATGGGGAAAATTGGGTGTTTTGGGTAGAACCTAGGTTTTCTACAAATTGAGAAGTTGGATCTCAATTTGGGGTCCGATTTAAAAACAAATCATATATTTGGATTCATGGGGGAATGAGTAACCGGGTTTTGGTCCGAACCTCGAGTTTCGACCACGTGGGTCCGGGGGTATTTTTGACCTTTTTGGGAAAAACCTTGAAAAAATCTATTTTCATGCATTGGGGATGATTCATTTAGTAATTATTAATGTGATTAAGTAACTTATGACTAGATTCGAGTGGATTGGTGGTGGAATCAAAAGGTAAATCTATACTAGAAGCGTGAGTTGAGTTTGGAGCATTCGAGGTAAGTGTTTGTTCTAACTTTGGCTTGAGGGAATAGGATTAGGATGATATTTGCTACTTTCTAATGTGGAGTACGGTGTATAGGCATGGTGACATTTATCTATGCACTGGAGTCTAGCATGACCGTGAGTCTTGATTTCTTTTAATTCGAATAATGTGACACAAGCTCCTTGTTTATTTGATGAGTTACATATAATGTGAACGGTTGAGGTAAAATTGTGATTGGTGTACTTTTGGAGCGTTAGCTCGAACATGAATGTGTTAGTTGATGAAGAATGGATTTAAAAAGGAGAATGTGTTGTGAATACTCCCTTGCCGGGATGTGTAGACTGATATATATATTCTCCCTTGTCGGGATATTTTGGGCTGTTAGCTGTACCCTTGCCAGGTTAAAGGTATTGAGTTGTTATTCTCCCCTGAAGGGGTCTACTATATGAAGTCAGATATTATATATGATATTATGGGATTGTGTGGTACGCCATCCACTTATATATGATATTATGGGATCGTGTGGCACGCCGTCCACTTATATATGATATTATGGGATCGTGTGGCACGCCGTCCACTTATATATGATATTATGGGATCATGTGGCACGCCGTCCACTTATATATATATATCATGGGAACCGGAGTCTCTTCTGCTTATTTCCGATATTTCATTTTTACTTGTTACTCCCCGATAGCATGTCCCCTCCTAGCTTTACTTTGTATTATCTTGTTATTGTTTTTTTTCTTGCACTTGTATATATATCTGTACAGGTTAATTGTGGTAGGTCCTGTTTAGCCTCGTCACTACTTTGCCGGGGTTAGGCCAGACACTTACCAGCACATGGGGTCGGTTGTGCTGATGCTACACTCTGTGCATTTTTGTGCACAGATCAGGGAGCAGCTTACGGACCACAGCAATAGGATTTCTAGGAGCTATCTTCAGTCCAGGGACTCTCGAGGTAGCCTAGCTGGCGTTCGCAGGTCGAAGTCCCTTTCCATGTTTTTCGTTTGTTCATCTTGTATCAGACAAACATGATGTATTTCATTTCAGACATTGTTTGTAGTATTCTGTAGTAGTCCGTGAGCTAGTGACACCAGACCTTGGGTAGTGATGTGTATTAAACTTCCGCACTTTTGGTTTTCAGTTGCTTTAGATTTAAAGTCTCCCGCTTAAATTTTGTCTCGTTTATTATATTGTTTGAAAGAAAGCAGGAAAGGTGTTTTAAATATTTGGCTTGCCTAGCTTCGATAGTAGGCTCCATCACGACACCCGATGGTGGGAAATCCGGGTCGTGACAAGTCGGTATCAGAGCACTAGGTTACTTAGGTCTCACAACTCATGGACAAGCTCAGTAGAATTTGAGGGATCGGTACGGAGATGTCTGTATTTATCCCGCAGAGGCTACTGAGTTAGGAAAACTTCACCTTGTTCATTCTTGTCGTGCGATTCTGTTTCTCAAGTACTGATTGTCTTTCCACTCTGTTATTTTGCAGATGGCGAGGACACGTGCTTCCTCTTCTACCGCGCAACAGCCTGAGCCCCCAGCAGCAGCCCCTATTAGGGGCAGAGGGCGAGGCCGAGGCCGTGCCAGAGGCCGAGGCCGGGGCAGAGCTCAGCCCCAAGCAGCATTTCCAGCGACGGAGCCTCAGGTCGATTTTGAGGAGGAGGTTCCGGCCCCAGCTGTTCCAATGGGCCCAGCTCAGGTCCCAGAGGGTTTTATAGCCACTCCAGTGCTTCAGAACGCTTTGGTCCGACTGGTAGGCTTTATGGAGGGCATTTTTAGAGCGTGTTTGCTTCCAGTAGCTCCAGCCACATCTCAGGCTGGGGGAGGAATTCAGACTCCCGATACTCGTACTTCAGAGCCGGTAGCTCCTCAGGCTTAGGTTCCAGCAGTTCAGCCAGCCGTGGCAGTTCAGCCAGCTGTGGCAGCCCAGCCAGGTATTGCGGCTCAGTCCAGCGATGGTGCGGCTATGTCCGCGGATGCTTTGTGGAGACTTGATCGTTTCACCATGCTCTTCACAACCACATATAGTGGCACCCCCTCAGAGGATGCTCAGGATTTCATATTCAGTTATCATGAGGTTCTACGGACTATGGGCATTGTAGAGACCAATGGGGTCGACTTCACCACTTCTTGCCTGGCAGGATCCGCCAAGACTTGGTGGAGGGATTTTTGTTTAGCCAGGCCAGCAGGGTTGCCATCATTGACCTGGGATCAGTTTTCAGAGTTATTTCTGGGGAAGTTTCTTCCAGTTACTCAGCGAGATGCTCTTCCCAGGCAGTTTGAGCGTCTCCAGCAGGGTCCTATGATGGTCACCCAGTATGAGACCCGGTACATTGATCTTGCTCGTCATGCCATTGTGATACTGCCCACCGATAGAGAGAGGGTGCGGAGGTTTATTGATGGGTTGGCCCAGCCGATCCGTGTTCAGATGGCCATGAGTGCCGGTAGTGAGATTTCATTTCAGGAGGCGGCAGATGGTGCCCGCCGGATAGAGATGGCACTTGCTCAGGGAGGTGGTCATGGGTCTGATAAGAGGCCCCGTCATTCGGGTAGATTCAGTGGTACCTCGTCTGGAGGTAGGGATTCTTATGGTAGAGGCCATCCTTCGAGGCCCTTTCAGTCAGCTCTCCAGGCTTCTCATGGTACACCAGGTGGTCGTGGTTCTCAGCCGCAGTATTCTGACCAGCAGCTCTTCAGTTCACCATCAACACCTATCAGTGCACTACCACTTCGTTATTCTCAACAACCGAGGGCTTGTTATACTTGCGGCGATGTGAGTCACATTGCCAGATATTGCCCTCGAGCTTCCAGCAGCTCGCAGTAGCAGGGTCCTCGCCCGATGATCCAGGCACCAGTTGCCCCACAGCCTGCCCAGCTAGCTAGAGGCGGGGGTAGAGGACATAGAGGTGGAGGTAGAGGTCTTAGAGGTGGAGCTCAGACCGCTAGAGGTAGGGGTCAGCCAGCAGCAGATCGTCCCAGGGATATGATTCAGGGAGGTGGGGCCCAGCCCCGTTGTTATGCCTTGCCAGCCAGGCCAGAGGCTGAGTCATCAGATGCTGTGATTACAAGTACTATTCTGGTCTATGATAGGGATGCTTCTGTGCTATTTGATCCCGGATCTACGTATTCATATGTGTCGTCCTATTTTTCACCCTATTTGGTTATGCCTAGTGACTCGTTGAGTATTCCTGTTTATGTGTCAACACCGGTGGGTGATTCTATTGTGGTCGACCAAGTTCATCGTTCTTGTATCGTAGTGTTTGGGGGTCTTGAGACCCGTGTTGATTTGTTGCTTTTGGACATGGTCGACTTCGATGTTATATTGGGGATGGATTGGTTATCCCCGTACCATGCTATCTTGGATTGCCATGCCAAGACCGTGACCTTAGCCTTACCGAATTTACCCCGTTTAGAGTGGAGAGGGACTTCTGGTCATTGTACCCGCAGTGTTATCTCGTATGTGAAAGCTCGGCGTATAGCCGAGAAGGGATGTTTGGCCTACTTGGTGTATGTTCGCGATTCTAGCGTGGAGGCCCCTTCTATTGATTCTGTGCCCGTTGTTTGGGAGTTTCCTGAGGTTTTCCCTTCAGACTTGTCGGGTATGCCGCCCGACAGGGATATCGACTTTTGTATTGATTTGGCCCCGGGCACTCAGCCCATTTCTATCCCGCCATATCGTATGGCCCCGCCGGAGTTGAAAGAGTTAAAGGAACAACTGTAGAATTTGCTTGAGAAAGGTTTTATTAGACCCAGTGTTTCGCCTTGGGGTGCGCCGGTGTTGTTTGTTAAGAAAAAAGATGGTTCGATGAGAATGTGCATCGATTACCGACAATTGAACAAGGTTACAATTAAGAATAAGTACCCACTGCCGAGGATCGATGATTTATTCGACCAGCCTCAGGGTGCGAGGGTGTTTTCAAAGATAGATTTGAGATCTGGCTACCACCAGCTTAGGATTATGGCGTCTGATGTCCCTAAGACAGCATTTCGCACTCGGTATGGGCACTATGAGTTTTTGGTTATGTCATTTGGATTGACTAATGCCCCAACATCATTCATGGAGTTGATGAACCGAGTGCTCAGACCTTATTTGGACTTGTTCGTGATAGTCTTCATTGACGATATTCTTATATACTCCTGCAGTCAGGAGGAGCATGAGCAGCACCTCAGAGTGGTCCTTCAGACCCTAAAGGATAGTCAGTTGTATGCTAAGTTCTCAAAGTGCGAGTTTTGGTTGAGTTCGGTCGCATTCCTAGGTCATGTCGTATCAGCAGCAGGTATTCAGGTAGACCCAAAGAAGATAGAGGCAGTTAAGAACTGGCCTCGACCAGCTTCAGCTACGGATATTCGGAGTTTCCTGGGGTTAGTAGGTTACTACCGTCAGTTCGTGGAGGGGTTTTCATCCATTGCAGCCCTATGACCAGATTAACCCAGAAGGTTGTCCAGTTCAGGTGGTCGGACGAGTGTGAGGCAAGCTTTCAGAAGCTCAAAATGGCTCTGACTACGGCACCAGTATTGGTTTTGCCCACAGGTTCAGGCCCATATACGGTCTATTGTGATGCGTCTCGTATTGGGCTTGGTGTAGTGTTGATACAGGAAGGCAAAGTCATTGCTTAGGCTTCGAGGCAGTTGAAGATCCACGAGAAGAATTATCCGGTTCATGATCTCGAGTTGGCAGCCATTGTTCATGCCTTGACGATCTGGAGGCATTACTTATATGGCGTGACGTGTAAGGTTTACACTGATCTCAAGAGTCTTCAGTATCTGTTCAAGCAGAAAGAGTTGAATTTGAGGCAGAGGAGGTGGTTAGAGTTGCTAAAGGATTATGATGTTACTATCTTATACCACCCGGGGAAGGCCAATGTGGTGGCTGATGCATTGAGCAGGAAGTCCGCCAGCATGGGTAGTCTTGCTTATATTCCAGCTATCCAGAGATCGCTTGCTTTGGATGTTCAGGCCTTGGCCAAGCGTCTTGTGAGGTTGGATATTTCTGAGCCTAGCAGAGTGTTAGCTTGCACGGTTGCTCGTTCCTCACTATTAGAGCGTATCCGCGAGCGGCAGTTTGAGGATCCCCATTTGTGTGTCTTGAGAGACACGGTGCAGCGTGGAGGTGCCAAGAAAGTAACCTTAGATGATGATGGTGTATTGAGATTGCAGGGGCGAGTTTGTGTGCCCAATGTTGATGGGATTTGAGAGTTGATCTTAGCGGAGGCCCACAGTTCTCGGTATTCTATTCACCCGGGCGCCGCGAAAATGTATCAGGATCTGAGGCAGCACTATTGGTGGCGTAAGATGAAGAAAGACATCGTTGCGCACGTGGCTCGGTGTTTGAATTGTCAGCAGGTTAAGTACGAGCATCAAAGACCCGGTGGTCCGAGTGGAAGGGGGAGAGGATTACGATGGATTTGGGAGAGGATTACGATGGATTTCGTTACTGGACTTCCGATGACTCGGAAAAGGTTTGATGCAGTTTGGGTCATTGTTGATAGGCTGACCAAGTCAGCGCATTTGGTTTCTGTTGCATCCACCTATTCGTCCGAAAGGTTAGCCGAGATTTATATTAGGGAGATTGTTCGCCTTCATGGGGTGCCGCTATCTATCATTTCGGATCGGGGTACGCAGATTACCTCGCATTTCTGGAGAGCGGTTCAGCGAGAGTTGGGCACCCAGGTTGAGTTGAGTACAACATTTCATCCCCAGACGGACGGTCAGTCCGAGAGGACTATTCAGATTCTTGAGGACATGCTCCGAGACTGTGTCATTGATTTTGGAGGCTCGTGGGACCAGTTTTTGCCTTTAACAGAGTTCGCCTACAACAACAGCTACCAGTCCAGCATTTAGATGGCTCCGTATGAGGCGTTGTATGGTAGGCGATGTCGGTCTCCAGTTGGATGGTTTGAGCCGGGAGAGACTCGATTATTGGGTACGGATCTGGTTCAGGAAGCCTTAGACAAGGTCAGGATTATTCAGGATAGACTTCATACAGCTCAGTCCAGACAGAAGAGTTATGCAGACCGCAAGGTCAGAGATGTTGCTTTCATGGTTGGTGAGCGGGTATTGCTCCGTGTATCACCTATGAAGGGCGTGATGAGATTTGGGAAGAAGGGCAAGCTCAGCCCTAGGTTCATCGGTCCATTTGAGATTCTTGATCGTGTGGGAGAGGTGGCTTACAGACTTGCCTTGCCACCTAGCTTGTCAGTTGTGCATCCCGTGTTTCATGTATCTATGCTCCGGAAGTATCGCGGAGATCCATCGCACGTGTTAGATTTCAGAACTGTCCAATTGGACAAGGATATGTCATATGAGGAGGAGCCGGTGGCTATTCTAGACCGGCAGGTTCGACAGTTGAGGTCGAAGATTTTTCCTTCGGTGCGTGTTCAGTGGAGAGGTCAGCCTCCTGACGCATCGACCTGGGAGTCTGAGTCCGATATGCGGAGCCGTTATCCTCATTTATTTCCCGACTCAGGTACTTCTTTCTTTTGTCCGTTCGAGGACGAACGGTTGTTTTAGAGGTGGAGAATGTGACGACCTAAGGGGTCATCACCGTAATTCTTCCTTGTTCCGTGCTCTCGAGGCCTTGAAAACCTCGCTTTTAGTCGCCTCGATTTGCATACGCAGTTCGGGCGCGTAGCCGGAAAGTTTTTATGTTAGAATATGTGGATTTTGTGAAATATTTGATGAATTTTGGTATTAATATGCATAATGTTGACTTCTGTCAATATTTTGGGTAAACGGACCCGGACCTGTGATTCGACGGTCCCGGAGGGTCCGTAGGAAAATATGGGACTTGGGCGTGTGCCCGGAATCAAATTCCGAGGTCCCAAGCCCGAGAAATGAATTTTAGGAAGAAATTATTTTCTGAAATTTGATATGAAAATTTGAAATGAAAAGGAGTTAGAAAATATAGGTATCGGGCTCGTATTTTTGGTTCCGACACCCGGTACAAGTCTTAAATATGTGTTAAGCACTATCTGTAAAGTTTGGCTAAAAACGGACGTCATATGACGTGTTTCGAACTTAAAATGGAGAATTTGAGTTATGAAAGTTGAAGAAAGAAAATCATGTGTTTGAGGCTTGATCCTATGTATATGATGTTATTTTGGCGATTTGATCGCACGAGTAAGTCCGTAAGATGTTTTTAAGGTTGTGTGCATGTTTGGTTTGGAGCCCCGAGGGCTCGGGTGAGTTTTGAATGGGGCCCGGGAGGTCTTGGACTTAAGAAAATGCAGGTTCAGGTGTTGCAGACACCAGCGCGGCCGCGGTCATTTCTGCGCGGTCCGCGCTGGAGCCGCGCGGCCGCGATGCATTTTTGTGCGGTCCGCGTGGCTGAGTCTGAGGGCTAGGGTTTCAGGTTAACCAGCGCGGCCGCGCACCAAAACAGTGCGGTCCGCGCTGGAAGGGTTCAGAGAAGCCCCAATTTTTCTCCCACTCGGCGCGGCCGCAACACATTTTTGTGCGGTCCGCGCCAGGTCCTTACGATGGTATACAAGTTCGAAAAATCTCAGTCATTTTTCACTTTTCAAAAACCTAAAACCTAAGAGGCGATTTTCCCAACAACTTTTCTTTCCCAAAACGATTGGTAAGTGATTTCTAACTTAATTTCTTTATTCCTTAACACCTTTTAACATAATTTCAACTTCAAATCAAATATTTTCATGGGGAAAATTGGGTGTTTTGGGTAGAACCTAGGTTTTCTACAAATTGAGAAGTTGGACCTCAATTTGGGGTCCGATTTAAAAACAAATCATATATTTGGATTCCTAGGGGAATGAGTAACCGGGTTTTGGTCCGAACCTCGAGTTTCGACCACGTGGGTCCGGGGGTATTTTTGACCTTTTTGGGAAAAACCTTGAAAAAATCTAATTTCATGCATTGGGGATGATTCATTTAGTAATTATTAATGTGATTAAGTAACTTATGACTTGATTCGAGCGGATTGGTGGCGGAATCAAGAGGTAAAGCTATACTAGAAGCGTGAGTTGAGTTTGGAGCATTCGAGGTAAGTGTTTATTCTAACTTTGGCTTGAAGGAATATGATTAGGATGATATTTGCTACTTGCTAATGTGGAGTACGATGTATAGGCATGATGACGGTTATCTATGCACCAGAGTCTAGCATGACCGTGAGTCTTGATTTCTTTTAATTCTAATAATGTGACACAAACTCCTTGTTTATTTGATGAGTTTCATATAATGTGAACGGTTGAGGTAAAATTGTGATTGGTGTACTTTTGGAGGGTTAGCTCGAACATGAATGTGTTAGTTGAGGAAGAATGGATTTAAAAAGGAGAATGTGTTGTGAATACTCCCTTGCCGGGATGTGTAGACTGATATATATATTCTCCCTTGTCGGGATATTTTGGGCTGTTAGCTGTACCCTTGCCAGGTTAAAGGTATTGAGTTGTTATTCTCCCCTGAAGGGGTCTACTATATGAAGTCAGATATTATGAACTATATTATGGGATCGTGTGGCACGCCGTCCACTTATATATGATATTATGGGATCGTGTGGCACGCCGTCCACTTATATATGATATTATGGGATCGTGTGGCACGCCGTCCACTTATATATAATATTATGGGATCGTGTGGCACGCCGTCCACTTATATATGATATTATGGGATCGTGTGGCACGCCGTCCACTTATATATGATATTATGGGATCGTGTGGCATGTATATATATATATATATATATATATATCATGGGAACCGGAGTCTCTTCTGCTTATTTCCGATATTTCATTTTTACCTGTTACTCCCCGATAGCATGTCCCCTCCTAGCTTTACTTTGTATTATCTTGTTATTGTTTTTTTTCTTGCACTTGTATATATATTTGTGTACAGGTTAATTGTGGTAGGTCCTGTTTAGCCTCATCACTACTTCGCCGGGGTTAGGCCAGGCACTTACCAGCATATGGGGTCGGTTGTGCTGATGCTACACTCTGTGCATTTTTGTGCACAGATCAGGGAGCATCTTACGGACCACAACAGTAGGATTTCTGGGAGCTATCTTCAGTCCAGGGACTCTCGAGGTAGCCTAGGTGGCGTTCGCAGGCCGAAGTCCCTTTCCATATTTTTCGTTTGTTCATCTTGTATCAGATAAACATGATGTATTTCCTTTCAGATATTGTTTGTAGTATTCTGTAGTAGTCCGTGAGCTAGTGACACCAGACCTTGGGTAGTGATGTGTATTAAACTTCCGCACTTTTGGTTTTCAGTTGCTTTAGATTTAAAGTCTTCCGCTTAAATTTTGTCTCGTTTATTATATTGTTTGAAAAAAAGTAGGAAAGACGTTTTAAATATTTGGCTTGCCTAGCTCCGATAGTAGGCGCCATCACGACACCCGATGGTGGGAAATCCGGGTCGTGACAAATTCCGTACAATCACACGTCACATTTATTCTTCTTATTGAGGCAAAACATTGCTTACATATCTTTCCTTACTTATTAAAAACCCAATATTCTATAAATTGGTTTACCATCGTTTAAACTTTTAATCGTATATCTTGCCTTGCTTATTAAAATTCCTTATTCTATAAATTGGTTCTCTATAGTTTACAGTTTAGACTTATGACCGTACGGAAAAAGTTTGATTTGTGGTCATATACTACAAGTCCCAATTTACTACCACCAAAGTTTTAATAAAATAAAATAAGGAAAAGAAATAATTGAAGAAATAAACACAAAGAAACACAAATGTTCATCTCATACCACACACCTTAGTGATCACCTAGTATTCGTACTCGCGCATTGCACGGAGAATAATAAATATAATCTTTCATAAGAAAATATATCTTAGAAAAGACGGTAGATACAAAAAGCATGCAAATGCTATTATTTTTTGGAACATATTAATGTAACAAATATTTGTATAATAAAGTAGCAAGAAAACACTATAAAAAACATACAGTTATTTCCTGAAGTCATGTATACCAGATAATTGCGAAACAAAGGTTTCTAATGCCTTGAAAATTCAGAAATACGACAAAGCCATAGTATTTCAAGATAGAAAAATCAGACTTCATAACATACAGTTAGGGGAAAACAATTACTCCTACTTGTACAACCTTGAAATCCACAATGTACCCACTCTATTACAACAACTTTACTAAGGTGTTTGGGGACACGACAATGTATACACTCGTAAATACTATGATTTTTAGCTTGATATTACATGCAGAGACGCTCATATCCAGGCTGCATGTCAAAACACAGGAAATAAGAAAGAATTAAATATAAGAAATTGACGAATTCTTAAGATGTAGAGGATGTTGCCTTAAAACATCTTCTTTCACCTTTCATTCAAATTGCAAAATACATAATCTTGTTCCAAATAGAACTTATTGAAGCATGACTTATTTCATTGTATTCTTATTATGCTCTTTATTCATGTAGTATTTTTGTCGATCCATTGTTTCAAGAATTATAGGTTGTTCACTTAGTAGCTAGTACATAACTTAATCAAACATAGTTTTCTAGCATAAAATTCTTCAAACTTACTGGAAAGTTAGTTTTTCAAATTGCAGATTCTCAAACTTCGATGGTATGTTCTCATGGAAGTGGGAGAATGAAAGCCTTGACATAATGATATTTTTTAAGTTAAGACGCGCAAAATTGTAAAAACATAAGGACAGAAATTCAGAAATGTGTTTAAAAGAATATCTTGATGAAGATGTATAATACAAGTTATACAAATTTATGAGAAGTAACAATGAGATATTGATTTGTTCATGTTATTTATTACATAATAAAACCATTAATACGATAGTAAAAGAATTTCTTACCAGGAACAATTGAATTCTTTTTTATATCCAAAGGAAACTTGAGTTATTGTTGTCCTAGGAGGCAGTCCTTCAGAAAATGACAATATAAAATGGGATGTATTAGTACTGAACTTAAATTTAAAGAAGGAATAGTTTTTCGTAATATAGACTTTTATTGTTAAATACCTGAATCGGTAGAGATGTCAACATGTATGCCGCAAAGAAGTGAAAACTAAAGTGCTAATGCGGTGTTGATAGGAAGCGAGATGAGGTTAGTTTGATCGAGCAATAGGCAAAGACAACTTGATTTCTGGCTCTAGCCTTGCCTTAGGTACTGCTCCATCGGCAAGGGCGATGCGACTTGCAAGAATAGTCCACGGGGAGCAAATTGTAATAGGAGCATGATGACACATTGGGGCGTAAGTTGAGCTTTCCAAACTCTATGAAAGAGTGGTAGGCAGAAGAACAAAAGGAAAGAAAAATTAAGAACGGTTGTAGATGTAGGATTAGCAGCCAGGGAATGAAAAGCCATATTGTTGTGAACCTTTTAGTATTTTTTTCTTTACTGATTTAACACATGGTTAACTTAGTTATTTACTGCTAAGATGAATTATGAATATTCTTACTTTATGGACTTTTTGTCACGACCCAAATCCCGACCCTGGTCGTGATGGCGCCTCTCGTGAAGACAAGGCCAGCCAGTCTAACCCAACTCGTCCTTTAAAATAGTAATTTAACACAAATATAATATAAACATGGTTTAATAGTATCAAATAGCAGAAAGTATGAATAAGAAATGCGGAAATCCAGCCCGACACAGCCCTAACCGGGGTGTCACAAGTCACGAGCATCTACTAGAGTATAAATACAACTGAAAGCCTAGAGTGTACAAATACAGACTAATGAAATGAGGAGAGAGAAAATCAGTGCTACGAACGCCGGCAGCTACCTTGTTAAACCCTGATGACTCTGCCTCTGATCAGCCAAAACATACCTGAATCTGCACACAAGGTGCAGGGAATAATGTGAGTACTCCGACTCAGTGAGTAATAATAATAAATAAATACTGAAGTCAAGAAATCACGCAAAAACACAAGGCATTCCATACTGAAGCAGTAAAATCACTTTAAACAGTAAACAGTGAGAAATCAAGTGAAAATCCTTTTTTGTCCAACAAGTAAAGCAAGTAGTTTACAAGTGAGTAACAAAATGATGGAAATGTAAATAACCCCTCAGGCAAAACATGTACAACAAACCTCCCCTCGGACATAATATTAACAGAACCAGCCTCTCGGGCTCAATATCAGAACAGTGCCAGCCCCTCGGGCTCAATATCAGAATTGTAACAGCCTATCAGGCTCAATATCAGATCAGTAACAGCGCATCGGGCTTAATATCAGAACAGTAACAGCCCCTCTGGCTCAATATCAGAATAGTATCAGCCCCTCGGGCTACCTCACAATCACTCATATCAGCCCCTCAGGCATAGTATCAATCACTCGGAACAATTGGTACCCGCGTTCACTGTGGGTGTGCAGACTCTGGAGGGGCCCCTTACGGCCCAAGCGCTATATCAAGCCACCTCGTGGCATCATCACTCAGCATATCCTCACATCATTCAAGCCACCGCGTGGCATATAAAGTATCTTAGGCCCTCGGCCTCATATCACTCGGCCTCACATCACTCAAGCCACTGCGTGGCATAAATAGTATCTTAGGCCCTCGGCCTCATATCACTCAACATATCCTCACATATGGCCATCGGCCTCACTCAGTCCGAAAATCATCATAAGCCCCTCGGCATTTGTAAAACAGTAGCTCTCAGCCCAAAATAACATTTAGAAATATCATTTGAGTTTTTAAAAAACTGAGGAGCGGCTGAGTTTGTAAATCAGTAGATATCAACAGGACTGAGTTTAAATATAAGTCAAAACAATGAGGAAATAGTGATAAAAATTTTCGAAGGATTCAAATAATTGGCACGATGCCCAAATATGGCAATCAACCCAAATCATGATGATAACAAATAAGTTTCAATCAAATATGCAGTAAAATCATCAAACGGGATGGACCAAGTCACAATCCCTGGTAGTAAAAGACCTCGCGCTCATCATCCAGTGCGTGTCTCACCTTAATATAGCACTACGATATGCAAATCCGGGGTTTCAAACCCTCAGGACATCATTTACAATCATTACTCACCTCGAACCGGCTAATCCTCTAGCCCGTGATGCCTTTGTCTCTCAAATCGACCTCCGAATGCCTCGAATCTAGCCACAATATTTCGATTCAGTTAATAAAAATTATAGGAATTAATTCCATATGAAATTCTACATTTTCCATTAAGAATCCGAAATTGCACTCAAAATTCGCCTGTGGGGTCCACATATTGGAACTCGACAAAAGTTACAAAATATGAAACCTCATCCAACCACGAGTCCAACCATACAAATTTTCCAAAATCTGACAACAATTCGGCCTCCAAACCATCAAATCTTATTTTCAAATCCCTAGGCCCAAATTCCCGATTTACACCTCAAAACATGTAATCTAGCCGGAATATTCAATGATAATTCAATAATATTGACTAACAATGATTATAAGGGACTTAGCTCAAGAATTCCCGTGATATTTCGCTCAAAATCACCCAAACCCGAGCTTGGAAGTCAAATAAAATGAGAAAACTCGGACTGTTGGACTTAAAACTATCCAGAATTTCGAGGGTACTGTTCATACGTTTTTACTATTCATGTGTACTGTTCACGTGTACTATACACGGGTATTATTCACGCAGGTGCGGTCACTGTTCACACGTGCGAAAAATGCAGAAACTGCCTAGAAAATTTGCAGCAGCTTTTCTTTTCACTAAAAAGGCTCTAAGTCCATCATACGAACTCGGAATTCGATGATTCTTGTTCCTATGAGACCCAAATAATAATACGAACATAGCCCTTCAGTCGAAACTCAATTCGGAGCTCATTTTCTCAGTTCAATACCCATTTCGCTCGTTAAACAATTAACTTATATTTCGTGTCAAAAACCCAATCGCGTGTCACGACCCAATCCCCGAACCCGGTCGTGATGGCGCCTTTCGCGGAGACAAGGCCAGCCAGACCAAAATGGAACACCTCTTTTAAATAGTTAATCATCATAAATTGCAGAATTTAACGATAATAACAGCATGAACCATCCCGACACAGCCCAAACCGGGGTGTCACAAGTCATGAGCTACTACAGAATCTGCTATAGGTCTACAAAGTACGGAATCCGATACAACAGTCTGAAGAAAACATAAATGATAGAGGATAAGAGAGACAAGGGGCTGCGGACGTCAACAGCTACCTCGTAACTCCAAATGACTTCCTAGCCTAGAAGGAATCAGCGCACAGGTGCAGACTCTGCTATACCTGAATCTGCACACTTGGTGCAGGGAGTAATGTGAGTACTCCAACTCAGTGAGTAATAATTACAAATAATGGCTGAAAGTATGAAAACACGTAAAGGCACAAAGCAATTCCATATCAAGCAGTAAAATCATTTAAAGCAGTAAATCAGTGAAGAAATCAAATGATATTCCTTTTTAAAACAAGTAAAACAAGTAATTTAATAGGAAATTAACAAGTAGAAATCCGCCCCCCGGGCACAGTATCAATCGCTCAGCATAGTATCAGCCCCTCGGGCTCACTCTCAGTACAGTATTAGCCCCTCGGGCTACCTCACAATCACTCAGCATAGTGGTCAGCCATTGTTACCCGACCAAATTGCATCATACAGTGTCATTGTTACCACTGTTTCAAATCACATGGGTACACGCGCTCACTGTGGGTGTGAAGACTCCGGAGGGTCCCCTTACGGCCCAAATGCTATATCAAGCCACCACGTGGCATCATCACTTAGCATACCCTCACATCACTCAAGCCACCGCATGGCATAAATAGTATCTCAGACCCTCGGCCTCATATCACTCAGCATAACCTCACATATGGCCCTCGACCTCACTCAGTCCAGAAATCATCATAAGCCCCTTGAGCATTAGTAAAACAGTAGTTCTCAGCCCAAAACATGATGTAGAAATATCATTTAAGTTTCAAATCTGAGTAAAAGTGGTTGAGTTTGTAAAACAGTAGATATCAACAAGACTGAGTTCAAATAATAAGTCAAGGAGTAAGGAAACAGTGATAAAAATCTCCGAAGGGTTCAAACAGTTGGCACGAAGCCCAAATATGGCAATCAGCCCAAATCATGATGATAACAAATGAATTTCAGTCAAATATTCAGTAAAGTCATCAATCGGGATGGACCAAGACACAATCCCCAGTAGTGAAAGACCCCACGCTCATCATCCAGCGCGTATCTTGCCTCAATATAGCACTACGATGTGCAATCCAGGGTTTCAAACCCTCAGGACATTATTTACAACCATTACTCACCTCAAACTGGCTAATTCTCTAGCTCGCGACGCCCTTTGCCCCTCGAATTGGCCTCCACGCACGTCGAATCTATCCAAAATCAGAACGAATACGTCACAATATGCTAAGGGAACAAAGCCCAAGCAAAAACAATCAAAAAAATATCAAAAATCCTGAAATTAGCAAAACCCGAGCCCCGGGCCCACGTCTCGGAATCGGGTAAAATTTACATTTTCAGAATCCTCATACTCTCACGAGTCTAACCATACCAAAATTATCCAATTCCGATACTATTTGGTCCTTCAAATCATTATTTTACATTTTTGAAAGGTTTCACAATTTTCTTCACAAATTCCATCTCAAATCACGAATTAAATGATGAATTCAGTGATAGATTCATGTATTCTAGCCAAATCTGAGTTAAAATCACTTACCCCGATGAATTTCTTGAAAATCCTTCGAAAAATTGCCAAAATCCGAGCTCTCTAGGTCAAAATATTAAATAAAACCCAAAACCTCGTATTTATAGGTATCCCTCAGGTTTTCAGCTACCGCGGGCCACACCAAAATGACCGCGGTCCGCGCAAGCCAGTGCGGTCCGCGCAAAGGCAGTCGCGGCCGCACAGGCCTCCCTCTACAGTGACAAACTTTAGTATTTTGGCCATAACTTTTGATACAGATGTCCAAATTGCAATAACTTTTGATACAGACACGAAGGGCTACAACTTTAGTTTTTGAATCACCTCAAAATTTCTTGAATATCAAAAGATATGAGCTTCCGAAGTAGGACTAGTGGGAGGGTTCTTCACCACGGTCGCGCCCACTTTTGTGTGGTCCGCGCGACGCCTACCACGGCCGCGCCCGTTTTTGTGTGGTCCGCACAGCACTCACCGCGGGCGCACTCATTTTTGTGCGGACCGCGTGAGTGAGTTCGAGGGCCTGCAACCCCTGTAGACCTGCTACAACTATGATTTTTGCACTAAAACATTCCGGAACCTACCCGGAACTCCCAGAACTTCAAACCAATTGTACCAACACATCTCATGACATCGTTCAAACTTACTCAAAACTTCGGAACGCTCACAACAACATTGAATCACCAATTTAACATATGATTCAGGCCTAAGAACTCTAAGAACTCTTAAATTATGCTTTCGATCAAAAGGTCTATCAAATCTCGTCCGAATGACCTGAAATTTTGCACACACATTCCAAATGACACAATGAAGCTATTACAAGTCTTAGAATTCCATTCCGAACCCTATATCAAAATTTCGCCTATCAATCGGAATTTGCCAAAATATCAATTTCGCCAATTCAAGCCTAAATCTTCTCTACAATTCCAAAACCCATTCCGATCGCGCTCCTAAGTCACAAATCACCTCCCGAAGCTAACCAAACCATCAGAACTCACTTCCGAGCCTTCTAACACATAAGTCAACATCCGGTTGACTTTTCCAACTTAAGCCTTATTAAAAGAGACTAAGTGTCTCATTTCTTACCAAATCCTCTCCAAACTCGAACTAATAAACTCGATCACATAAAACACGGATAACGAAACGTAAAGAAGCTGAAATGGGGGAAATGGAGTGGTAACTCATGAGACGACTGGCCGGGTCGTCACATCGCGACTTGATGAAATTAGACCAGACTTTTCAGATCAGTCCTATAATTCTTTATCAAAATTCCGGAAGTCTCGAAATCAAATTTCGATCTCTAGAACTAAAAATGGACCTTTGGATCATTACATGCTTATGCTCAAAACGGCAAAATCTTCCAAAAACTCTTCCAAAACTTATCCGAGCCTCATGGGACCACGACCAAACATGCTAACACACCCCATGACATTATTCAAACTTGTTCCAGCCTTTGGAACACTGAAAATAACATTAAAACATCGAATCACCCTCGGATTCAAGCCTAAGAATTCCAAAACTTCCAAATTCGATCAAACAATCTATCAAACCTCGTCCGAATGACCTAAACTTTTGCACACACATCCCAAATAACATAATAAAGCTACTGCAACTTCAGAATTTCCATTCCGACCCCTATATCAAAATATCGCCTATCAATGAGAAAACGCCGAAATCTCAATTTCGCCAATTCAAGCCTAAACCTTCCACGGACTTCCAAAACGCATTCCGATCATGCTCCTAAGTCCCAAATCACCTAACGGAGCTAACCAAACCATAGAAATTCAAATCCGAGATCAAATACAAACAAGTCAAATCTTGGTCAAACCTTTCAAATTTCAAGCTTCAACTGAGAACTGTTAATCCAAATTCATTCTGATTAACCTGAAACCCAACACCAACGATTTACATAAGTTATAATACACCACACGGGACAAGTCATGCCCGAGAACTGGCGATCAAAGTACAAAAGGTCAAAATGACCGATCGGGTCGTTACACTTTTATAATTAGAAGGTGAAATTTAGTGTGAGGTGCAGCATGCATAGAGTATGTAAATTACCAAGTAACACTTCTTTTCTTTCTAGCATCAGCTACCATATTCCTTAGACAAAAACTATATATGATTCAACTCTGACTGCCAAGATTATGAATTTATTTTTCATGTATTGATAGCCAATGACCAAAAGAAATTTATATTGTATGGAAGAAGGGAAACCATTAATAAAAAAGAAAAGAAACAACTAACAGATTGGAGTAATTGCTATAATATAACATACGCGACATTTTGAACTTCTTATCGACAGAATAATGTGAAGTGAAATCCATGTTCATAAAGTTTTAAAATTGTATGCCAATGTAAGGGCGAGAGCCATTGTATAGATAAGGTTCAAACTTTTCTTCAAATTCTTCCCATAAAGTTATTTATGATTTTGCAGAACTGCCTGGGGAAAAAGAAGAAACATAATCTAGTTGAGTTAAAATCCATATGATTCATCCAAAATGTAATATAAAGATATGTGCTTAAACAACTTAAAAACAAAATTATGGTAAGAATTAATCAACTTTTTTCGGAAGATAACAAACAAAAGTAGATGTCCCATTTTTCCACTTATTTCCCAAACTCTCCATGTCACCAATGGCACATATAAAACCAACGACATCTATAATATGAACTGAAAAAGGGAGTTATTTCATAATTACATTGGAAATAAACAAAATGTAGCAGCAAAGATTGATAGTAATATATGAAATTGATAACATGGTATTATTGTTCAGCCGTGAACTAATCATGTCTGTATAGGAATATTAACAATTTCTTCGTATAGTTTCTGGAGCAAATTTGTGAGTAAGAAAGTAATTTTAAATGTACTTGTCAGTGGTCTATATTCACCAGAAGTCTCAGTAACTTTGAAATTTTGATTAACATAGGTTGAACCTTTACTCAACAAATTCTTGAACCTATTTACTTGATTCTTTCTGAGTGTAACATGTATCAAGTTATGCTGGTACAGAAAAAACAGTAAGTGTATGGACAGTTAAAATTTACAAAATGCATATGCAAAATATAAAGATACATGTATTACCTTTTCAATAAAGGATATTCCAATATTTGTTTATAAATACATATTTAGAGGTATTGTTATTCAATGCGTGGCCTATAGTTTTTGTCCTTTTTTTTTTTTACCGTATTGGCTACAGCAAGGACAGAACATGTACTTAAACTTTATAACTGCACATGTTTTGAAGAAAACTTATTATACTTTAAAAATAGAGATTGAGACTCATTACCTGAATCCTGTAAGGCTGCACCCGCAGTTGAGGCAAGGACTAAAGTTCACCATATGAATCTTAAATATGTAGATGAATAGTTAAGGCAAGAGATGACAGTTTTTTATTTGAGATAAACGTAAATAAGAATGTATTTGAACCTCCCGAGAAAGCAGTAGTGTATCGGCAACTTGCACACAACCCCTATCAATGCAGTAAAGAGAACAATTGACAGAAAACTAAATTTGATAAGACAACCTGCTAAAATAAGCACATGAAAAATAATTACCAATTGGCTTAACAAATTCTACAAAGCTGAACTTTGAAAGATAAAGCCTACTCAATATAATAGAGGTGTTATTGTAAAAGTAAAAAGTAGTAACCTTGACTTTTCTTTCAAAAATGTCACTTCCGCAATAAGGTGTTGTGAATGTATAGTCATCCTCGAGTACCACCTATTGCAAAGGTTTATTGAAGAAACCAAAATGCAAAACAAAAATATGCCAAAAGGAGTTAGAAAAAAGAAAGAAAGAAAGAGTAAGCAAGTAAATATGAAAGCACTAACCTTTCTCATAGAAAATGTAGTGAAATATCGGAAGAAAGTGCTGCAAGCAACTCCAAACAACATAGATGAGCATATATTTGATATCCCTGAACATGAATTACTATGAGTTTACACAACTTGATAAAAGAAAGAGTAATCAACTGTTGATACTCACCGAAAGGAACATAACAGAAGTTAAAATTTTCATTTAGCGAGTAATACTCTAATGCAAGTATAATTTGGACGAATTTAATTTATGAGCACTTCAAAAGAAGATTTTTTTCTCCACTATTTCTATCACAATTTCAAGACAATGGCGTAAATTTTAAATGATTCACAAAATATGGTAGGAATAAAAATAACAGAGAGGAAATGAGACCAAAATTAAAATAAAAGGATTGAAGAACAAAAAACATGGTAGGAATAGTGTTAGTTGAAATGAACGATCTTTCATTTAAATAAATAAAAAGAAAATAAATGATTCATATTTGTAATGCATGAGTAAGTAAAAGCTATAAGATATCAATTCACAAATCTTTAATCAGATTCAAATGTGTGATGAAACCAAAATCAAGCGGATGTTTATTTAGTATTAATTTTTCCAGTAGAATCTTTGTTTTTTTTGTTCCACCTTCGGCTGCGGAGCAAGTTTTGTTTTGTAAACCTCAACATCCATTGCGAGAACTCTGTTGTAAAAGGTCAAAGATGTTTGTAAGTTGTTTGTTAGTATACTTAAAGCATAAGAATTTATTAGCTCAGAGAAACTCAGAATAGTAACAATTAATGTTGATGAGATAACAGATAAGCATACCAATTGAAGTTGTCAACTATTGTTTCTGAAGCTTATTTCCAATATGGTTTAGCAAAGACAGTAGCATGAGAAACAAATAAGTTATGAACTTTCAGATCATATTTGCTTTCATTCTCCAAGTAAATTACGGAAAACTTCTTTGTAAACTACATTTGTTGCTTCATTTGAAATTTTTCCATCATCGTCATAAACCAAAATCTTTAATCCCTTTATTTTTGTAACCCGTGATAGAGCAACATAAAGCTGCCCATGTGTGAAAACTGGTTTCTTCAAATATAACCCAACATGAGATAAAGATTGTCCTTGACTTTTGTTGATAGTCATTGCAAAAGATACAACTATTGGAAATTGCCTTTGCTGGAACTTAAAAGGCATTCTTGCATCAGATGGAGTCAGCGACATTCTCGGAATGAACACCTTTTGTCCAGCTATATTTCCCGATAAAACTTTTGCATCGATAACCTGATTTCCGAGTCTTGTGATGATTAATCTTGTTCCATTACATAGCCCTGAAGATTTGTCTATATTTCTCAATAACATCACTAGGACACCCATTTCAAAGTGATAACATGAGTTGGAATTCCAGAACACTTAATAGTGTTTAGGAATTCGGGTGTATGTACATGTTCCAAACTTTTAAAAGCATTGCCCGGCATGCAAATTGTATCGGAACTCAAAAATATTTTTGGTTGACTTTGGTTTAGTGAAACCATGTATTCGTTGATTGATTAAACCATGTCAAGAGTGGGAGCAAGAATTCTTGTTTGTTGTAGGTGTGTTATATCACTGCAATAACTTAAAAAATCTGGATATGTACTTTCCACAATCGCAGAAATTGAAACTCCACAATTATTATAAAAAGATCATCAGGGATATGAACTTTTTCAATATCATCAACAGAATTTCCAATCATACCGTCACCAATTACTAAAATCCAATCAGAAAATTGTCTTAGATCATTCAAATGTGAATCCACCTGATTTCCTTCCAAACTTATATTTTTTGTTAGCTTTAAGACATGACATTGATTGCACAAATATGAAGAATTAAGGGCATCATTAACAATATCTTGTCTAGTACCTTTTGGAATGACTGGAAGTATTTGTCTGAAGTCACCTCCAAGAACAACCGTTTTTCCTCCAAATGGTCGATCTAAATTGGATACATCTTTAAATATAAGAATATCTCTTAGAATTCTGTCTAGAGCTTCAAAACAATATCTATGCATCATTGGTGCTTCATCCCAAATAATTAACTTTGTCTTGACAATCAATTTTGATAAAGGAGTATCTTGTTTTATATTACATGTTGAATCTTCAGTTGCATTGAGTGGGATTGCAAATCTCGAATGAGCTGTTCAACCTCCTGGTAACAAAAGAGATGCAATTCCGCTGGATGCAACTGTTAAAACAATGTCTCCTTTAGATCTTATGGCTGAAGACAAAGTCCTCCACATAAATGTCTTTCAAGTTCCTCCATGACCATATAAAAAGAAGAATCCACCTTTGTCCTCATTCACTGCCTTGATAATTCTGTCATAAACTAACCTTTTCTCCACTGTCAATTTAACCAATAATTCTTCATGTTCCTTAGACAAAGAGCGCCTATTATAACGCAATTCATCACAAATGAGTCTATTAGTGTTGTTAACTTCCTATTCTTTGAAAACCGGTCTTGGCATTGTTGGAAAATCATGTAACGTTCTTCCGCAACCTTTCAAAAAATTTTCCAACCTTTGTAGACAACGATTCTATAGTTCATCATTTGTTAGCTCAGCCTCTAAAATAACAAAAGTATATAATTAATTAATTAATTGATTAAAAATTATAAATGCAAATTAATGTTACTTTACTTCATTGGAAGGCTACATCGAGTATGTAGCCAACAAAATATATTAATAATTAAACACTCATACTTTGCAAACTTAAATCTAGCATCGTATATCAGATTTAATTTGTATACAACAATAATGTAATTTTTTTTAACAAATATATAATATTAAAATTTGAAATAGAAGGTGGGATTGTATACCTGGATTATCCAATATTCTTCTTTCTTCGTGTAGGGTATCATCTGATAATAAAATCCATGTTGCCTCCCAAACACATTCTGGTCTTGACATTGAATTTGATAATAGTAACATAGCAAATAACTGCCTAAGATTTGGCATTCCCCAGTTACTTGCCTCCCTTATGGCATCCACATATTCTTTATCATCATCTAATAAACCCAGTGCATGCATCTCTAAAAGTTAGATGTTCATGATTGTTGATTCTCCCTAAATCCTCATAGCACTTAGGTCCTTTAATAACATTCAACAACATTCGAAGATAATATTGCTCTCCACTTCCAGGCGGTACAAAGAATATTCTCCCTATTGAAAATGCAAAATTTCTTCTTTTTTCCTACTTTTTTTACTTTTTTATTCCATACAAACTTAAGAGAAAATTTTACATATGTTAATTCTCTTGCTTCTTCATATGTCTTATTTGCTTCAAACCAGCTTAAAAATTGTGATTCCTTTACACTTGGTCTATTGGCAACATCATCAATTGGATCATCATCAGAGAAAATAACTGTTTGTTCATTTGGTAGATGAAAGGAAAGTCTTTCTACCGAGGGTTCTCTATGGTGAATTGGAAATTTAAAAATTCTCCAAGCAACTTCACACGGTGATATGTATCGACAATCATAATACATATTTATTTCATCAAAAATGGATGAGTCTTCCCCATGCACACTTTGAGAAAAAGCTGTCGTCACACGCTCATGACCCTTATTAATGTACTTAAATGAGTACTTGATTGATCGAGATTGATTGCACCATTCAACATTTATATGTGCACCATACTTCAACAATAAAAATCTATTGTGTGGCACCACATACCTGTTATCCACTTCAATACCTTCTTTTTGGATAGTTCTACCATTGTCCCTTCTTTTATAAACAGGATATCCATCTTCATCGACTGTGGTATTTTCTACGAACTTCTTTGGAAAGTGTTTTGTACATCTACCATTATGCATGCAAGGAGACGATTTTCTAGCAGAAGCCATGCATCATAAAATTCTTCACGGGCTTATAATAATACGGATCTACCAATTCATCTGGTATTTCTACTGAAATTATTTGATCTATGTCTCCAACATTTGGATATTTATTATGAAGAAAGAGCAATATGTGTGCCTGAGGCAACCCTCGCTTTTGGAATTCTATAGTATATATCACTGCAAAAAAATAATAATTTACAATTAGGGTAAGTAGTTGAAATTTATAAGTTAAAAAAATGCTTTATCAAAATCAGATTATAAACTGATAATAATTTATTATAAAAGATTAATTATATACCTGATTTAACTGCTTCAAAAATTTGTTTCTCTTTCAAATCCTTTATTAAATGATCCAATTTGATTTTGAACACCCTAGATAAAATGTCTGGGCGATCTTCTGGTTGCCCCTACTCTTTACAAATCTACTAATCTCAGGCCACTTTGGGTTGCAAGTAAATGTAATGAAAAGATTTGGATATCCAGCCCACTTGCAGATTGCCATAACATCTTGATAATTTTGAATCATGTTCTTGCACCCCCTGTGAAGCTGGATGAAAGAATTACCCTTTTACCTTGAGAAGAAGGATTTATCTCTCCATGTAAAACCGCATCTTCTAATTCTTTATACATATGTTCTCGCAATTGTCTTTGATGAGTTCTAATATACTTCAACCTAGACGATTCAACCATTGTAAATCCATTGACCAAGAATTGTTGAAATAATCTTCTTGAGTTCACAATTGTTGGTACTTCACCATTCCTTTCTTGAATTTTGTATGTGAAATATTCACGGATGCTAACAAAATTCCTTGCTCCACTTAATTCATCATTTCCATTTAAAGGAATGTCTTCCCGATAAACATCTTCACCAAATGGAAACAATAAAGGATATTGAAGTCCTAAATAGGCAACATTCAACTCATTTATCATTTGTAGTTGTCTAGATTGGGTTTCAACAATGATGTCTCGGTCACATCTAGACACATGAAAATCTCCAACAACCAAAGAAGCTACCTCTTGAAACCGTTGGTAAGTTGTATCTTCTTCCATCATAGTTCTGTTTCCCTATCAATTTGAGCCTAAAATTGGAGTGAGTATCTTCTTGAAATTTGTCTCTGACCATTCTAAATGACTTTGTGAAAACATTCTTTTCATCAAGCATTTGTTTCAGGTCTTGAACAATTTTAGCATGAAGTTGGTTTCCGCTTTGACCACGACTAGATCTGTACAGATCTAGGAGATATAGGCAGAAATTAGGGTTTCATAAGAAACTCATATAGAGATGAAAGAACCTGTCTAGAATCCCAAGGATCGTGAAAAATACAACGTGATTTTGCTCGAAATCACATTGGAGTAGCCAAGAATAGACAAGTGATGAATCCTAGGTGTACGTCGGCGTGGCCCTAGGCCCTTTAAGACTTTAGAGAAGGCAAGCATAGTATGAGAGAAGCCATTGGAGGCTTAGGAGTCGATGAGAGATCACCGGAGAAGATTGGAGAAGAGAGGTCGGCGGTTGAAGGGCTAGGGTTTGGTTGAGTTACTGAGAGAGGAGAGGAGACGAGAGAATACAAAGGCGGCGGATTTGGAAAATGGTTTAGGGTTGGGGGTGGTTTAGGATTAAAAAAGGCAAGAATCAATACGGACCGTTGATCTTTCAGATCAACGGCCATGATTTAATTGGTTCTGGGTCGGGTATGTGTGTTTAGGGTTTGAATCGGGTAATTCGATTATGAATTGGGCTAGGGTTGGGTTAAAATTGAGGCTAAAATTGAAATGCAATCTGGCTATGTTTTAAATAACCAATTTAACTCTATATAATTTAATTTTGTATACGAAAAATGATTTAAAATAGATATTTAACATTTTCAAAATATAGAAGATCATTTTTATGTATATAAATGTAATTCTACATTAACAGGGCTAATATTGTAATTATATGCAATTTAGCTTTATAAATATAAAATGCAATTATGAAAATGCACTAAAATATTTTAACAATATTTTGGCATAAATATAGAATTTAAATGACTAAATTACCATGACAAAAATTTGAGAGATAATTATTGGGGATTTTATGAGTAAAAGGGAAAGAAATAGATCAATTTAAAATATTTAAAATTATAGAAAAATTATAAAAACTTTTTATATGCATATATATGTTATTTTGAAAGTATTTATGCTTATTAAAAATATATAGAAAAAAATTGGGTATCAACAGCTTCCCCTCTTTACCCGGGAAGGATGAAAGAGTTTTCGAGTAAATAAATGATGGCCAATTTTGACCGGATGGGATGTTTTGAAAGATAGAGGCTGGACTCCGGTCTTGAGTTGCCTACATATCCTTGGCCTTACAGGAATCAGGCCATGTGTAGTTCTAGATTCATTGGCGGAATATACCGATGAAGTCATTGCAAAAACGGACACGCGACGCCGAAGCGGCTATGGTGAGCGGTTAAAGCACGGGATAGTTTAAGGAACTGCAGCAAGATCGATCCTGCTAGGATAGCGATTGCTTACTAGTTACCTGCGGATAAAAGATGCTACAAACATGTATTTGCAAAAAAATTAAACATGGTGCAAATTCCCTTTGGACCATGAAGGTTATCTTCGGACGGTTAAAAATGACGTCCTCAGACCATGACGTCCTGGGCCATGAATTGTTTAGTAAGGGATTCGCAGGCCATGAAATGATGTTTTCAGGCCATGAAGATGGTGCCTCCGAACCATGACGCCTTTGATTAATGATATGCAAATTTGAAAGATCCTTAGGCCATGGCATGGTGTCTTTCGGCTATGAGGATGATGCCTTTAGACTATGACACCTTCAGATAGATTGGCGATATTTCAGCCCATGATATACAATAGTCATGATATTATAAGGACAATATTAGTCTTGTGAAATAAAGGGCATAGCTTAGCCCGATTGGAAAACAAATAGATAGTAAAACAGAGCAATATCAGTGCAAAAAGGGACAATGCTTAGTCCCATGCGAATGTGGAGGCAAGGATTAGCCTCATGCAAGTAGGGAGGCAGGGATTAACCTCATGCAAGTATGGAATCAAGTATTAGACTAATTCAAGTAGGGAGGCAAGGATTAGCCTCATGCAAGTATGGAGTCAAGGATTAGACTCATGCAAGCAGGGAGGCAGGGATTAGCCTCATGCAAGTATAGAGTCAGGGATTAGACTCATGCAAGTAGGGAGGTAGGGATTAGCCTCATGCAAGGATGGAGTCAAGGATTAGACTCATGCAAGTAGGGAGGCACAGATTAGCCTCATGAGAGTATGGAGTCAAGGATTAGAATCAAGCAAGTAGGGAGGCAAGGATTAGCCTCATGCAAGTATGAAGTCAAGTATTAGACTCATGCAAGTAGGGAGGCAGAGATTAGCCTCATGCAAGTATGGAGTCAAGAGGCAGCCTCATGCAAGTAGGGAGGCAGGGATTAGCCTCATGCAAGTATGGAGTCAGGGATTAGACTCATGCAAGTAGGGAGACAGGGATTAACCTCATGCAAATGTAGAGGCAAGGTTTAGCCTCATGCAAATGGGGAGGCAGGGATTAGCCTCATGCAGAGAGCAAGTAGCAAATAAGAGTAGTATATGTCTTAGCTGGAGATATATTCGATGTCTGATGACCTGATAGATAGTGATCTCTTTGTGTATACATGTTTGCGAATGCTATCGTTACGTCAAATGTGCCTGCGTTCAAAGAAAAATTGTAAGTTTTGTGAGGGGAGGTTAGTTTGTGCTTCGTCTCCCGGCCTTGCTTTGCTTCTTTCTAAAAGCCTTTCGAGTTCCCCTGGGGTGACACCTGACTGTTATGGAAGTAGAGTTTTTGAAAATATACAATTTGATAAAAAAAAATAGAGTTATTTCAGAAATATATTGATACATTTAGATGAACTAGTGACTGTGACACATCTCAAAGACATTGCAGCTCTCTCATGGAATTTTGAAGGTCCTTCTCAAAATTCTGCCCCAGTTTGGTAGGTGATTTTTGATTGTTTGCGGATAATAAGCCTTGCTAAGTCTTCTCCGGAATTTTGAGAATCGTTCTCAAAATTCTGCCCCAGTTTCCTAACTGGTTACTGACCGTCTGACACATGATGGCACTGGCTGGACTTGCTCCGGAATTTTGAGGACCCTCCTCAAATTCTGCCCCAGTTTCTACTCTTGGGGGAAGTGAAAAATTTTATTATGATATGACGGAACCCATAAGGCTGCCTACGTATCCCCTCTTAAATAGAAATCAGGTTAAGCGTAGTTCAATTATATCAAATGAGGAAATGTACATAATCTAAGCATAATATCTCTTGACTGAGTCTGAATTGATTGGTTTTGGCCAGATTTCTCCATCCATTTCTGCAAGTATGAGTGCTCCTCCTGTTAGTACCCTGTGATCCATGTACGGACCTTGCCAGTTGGGAGAGAATTTCCCTTTGGCTTCATTTTGATGCGGGAAGATTTTCTTCAATACCAGCTGCCCTGGTGCAAACTGTCTTGGTTTGACCCTTTTGTTGAAAGCTCTGGATATTTATTTCTGATAAAGTTGGCTGTGACATATTGCATTCATCCTCTTTCTATCGATAAGGTCCAATTGTTCATAGTGACTCCTTATCCACTTTGCATCGTTGAGTTTAGCTTCCTGTATGATTCTTAAAGAAGGAATCTCCACCTCGGCTGGGATGACAGCCTCGGTACCATAAACCAGCATGTAGGGTGTTGCCCTGGTTGATGTGCGAACCGTGGTGCGGTACCCCAATAGAGCAAAGGGTAACTTCTCATGCCACTTTTGTGGTTATCTACCATTTTCCTTAGTATCTTCTTAAGATTTTTGTTGGCGGCTTCTACGGCTCCATTCATCTAAGGTCTGTAGGCTGTGGAATTCTTGTGCTTGATTTTGAAAGTTTTATTGGTGGAGTTGTCAGTAATAATAGACTCAGGAACCCCGAATCGGCAAACAAAATCTGCGACAACTTTCTTGGTTACAGCTTTGTAAGATGCACCCATTTTGTGAAGTAATCAATAGCGACTAGACTAAACCTGTGTCCATTTGAAGCAGTGGGCTCAATTGGACCAATAACATCCATTCCCTAGGCGGCGAATGGCCAAGGTGAGCTTGTTGTATTGAGCTCATTCGGCGGCACTTTTATCATATCGACATGCACTTGACATTGAAAGCATTTGTGGACATACTGGATGCAATCTGTCTCCATGGTCATCCAAAAGTAACCAGCTCTGCGTATCTTCTTAGACAAGACGAAACCATTCATGTGTGGGCCATAAGAAGTGCTCAAACCGGTCATGTCATCATATGACCATGCGAAAATGTCCTCATATTCTTTTAGGAAACGAATGTACTCTTCCTTCTCTGTTGGTGACAAGTGACTGCTGATGCAAGTCTCCTTGACGGTCTCAACTTGTCCTAAATTTACTGCTTCAGTCTCGTCCAGATTGGACTTAGGCTTATTCTCAAAATTTTCAACCTCCTTGACAATTTTTCGGGTATCTCATATTCTTCCTCTAAATCACTATTCTCATGTTGTGTTGCCTCATTACATGTCATAGTCACTGGTTCAGCAGGAAAAGTAATAATAATGTTGTAGAAAGGAAATATGTAAATATAGTAGTGAATAATAAAGAGCAAATGCATTTGATTAAAACTTGAAAAATTTTCCAGACAACGTACGACTCGATGAATCGAGCATTCATTTTGAAACAAGTAAAAATTAAAACAAAATTACGGGAAATCTTAAATGCCTAGAATGGCTTATAGAAGTAAATTCTGCCAAGCTACCCAGAGACTCGCCGGGCTCGGGATGGTGTGGCGGTCCAATTTCTGAGAACATCTCCCTTCTCCACAGTCTGAATAGTGAGGCCTTCTTCCTCCTCTTCCTTAATTATGGCACCGCAGTCCATGTCCTCATCTCCCAAGAACAAATTCTTCAACCCAGCTAGTGCTTTTTCTTCTACAGTCACCCATATTGTGTCAACCTGGTGAAAAGCTTGTTCCAAACGTGGCACTGGCTGCTCAAGAGGGTAATACGATCCATGCTAGGGAGGCAACCGATCATTATACTCTTGCTATGTATACTGGTCTCTGAGGCCAAAAGTGGTACCATGATTTTTCAACTGTATTGCTTTGGTGATACATTGGAGGTTCTTTCCCAACCCTTTTCCGAGTTCATATCCAGACCATGCTAGTATGATTTCTATTTTGTTACTGCACCACTTATCCTTCTCAGCGGCATTGACCCGTGCAATATGATGATAGGTTTCCCCTCCTAGCCTTCTTCTATGTCCAATGGCTGGGATGGTTTGACTAGTGTAGATGGGGTTACTTCCATCTCCTTGAATGATTACCTCCTGGCGGTTCCATTCAAACTTCAAGGCTTGATGTAGGGTGGAAGGCACGGCTCCAGAGGCATGGATCCATGGCCGACCTAGCAGAAGATTATATGAGGCTGGTATGTCAAGCACCTGAAATTTAACGTCGAACAAAGTTGGCCCCATCTGCAAGCAAAGGTTGATTTCCCCAATCGTGGCCCTCTGGGACCCAAAGAAAGCCTTTGCATTAATGCTTCCTATCCATATCTCATGGAAACCTTTGTCCAACCTTTTCAGAGTGTCTAATGGACAAATATTTAGGCTCGAACCTCCATCAACCAAGACCCAGACAATAAACGTGTCTTCAAATTGCACCGTAATATGTAATGCTCGATTGTGATTCAGTCCCTCGGGTATCTTATGACTTTCTAGTACTTGCCCAACCATGTTGGCCATTTCTCCACCGGTGATGTTATTGGGTACATAAGACTCGCTCAACACTCGTTCTTGTGTGCCTCTGAATTCTGCAATAGTAACATGATAGATATCGAAGCAGGGACTTTATTTAGATGGTCAATAATAGAGTACTCCTTTGCCTATACTTTCCTCCACAGGTCATCTGGACCGGTCTCAATGATAGGCTACCTAGTAGTGGCCTCCTTACTTGAACCTCCCAGGTGTCCAGCTGTATAGACTCTTTCGGTTCTAGTCATTCCTTGTGCAGCATCACATTCCTCTATCTTGGCCTTCCCATTCGCTGAGCCTCGGCAACATAATCTCAGGGTATTGCTTTTGAGTTGAATGGGGGTGTGGTTGATACTGTCACAGTAAAATTGACCACTTCTACTTCAAATGGAGCAGAGGTGGCTGCGGGCGGAGCCACTTCTAACTCGAATGGAACTGATGCAGTTACCTCAACATCGATTGTTGCCTGAGTCTAAACCATAATAGGAGTAAGTGTGACTGCAACCTTAAAGTCATCGCCTTCTCGAATAAGCCCGATCGACCCCTTGGGATCCCATTCTTCATTTGTCTCTATCACATGTACACCATCACTTCTGTGATCAGGGAGGGGATTGTTGCGGACATTAGGTGTGGCTTCCTTTGCTTGTATGGCCTTGTTTTCAATTAGTGTCTGGATCTTATCCTTCAATTTCGGAACTCAGTAGTGGTGTTCCCTTTTATACCGGAATGGTACGCACAAGTTTTGTTCAGATTGACCCATTGGGATGGATTTTCTAATGCCACAGCGGGAACATCAGTGATGTAACCTGCGGCTTTTAACCTTTCATATAGTTGCTCAATGGGCTCAGCAATGGCGGTGTATTGTTTGGGTGGCTTGCGATCGAAGTTGGGTCTTGGTTTTGGATAATTTTGGCAAGCTGGTGGTGATGGGAACTGGGACGGTTGGGAGTTGAAGGTGTGATGGACAGAGGCCGGTTGGGAATATCTAGGAGATGAAGGTTGATATGTAGGCGGTGATGCTTGGTATATGGGTGGAGGTGTTTGATATGGAGGTGGAGGTGTTTGATATGTGAGTGGAGGTATCTGATATGTGGGTGGAGGTGTTTGATAGGTAAGTGGAAATTTTGGGCCCTGGGCCACCATTACTACTCCAACATCTCTCTTCTTCGATATACCACCTGATTGTAGTGCCTTATTATGGCTTGTAGTGCCTCGAAGTTTGTTACCATCCCGCTCTTGATTACTTCTTCGATTCTTTCTCTGAGTTTGATGATGTCAGAGAATTTGTGATTTTCGATAACCATCAACCTCTCATAATATTGTGGATCATGTGCCCTGACAAAGAATTTATTCATCTGTTCTTCGTCCAAAGAGGGCCTGACCTTGGCCTCTTCCGACCTCCAACGAGTAATGTATTCTCGAAAAGTCTCAGCAGGTTTCTTCTTAAGATCTTGAATGTAGAAGACATCCGGTGCATTCTCTGTGTTGAACCTGTACCGGTCCATGAAGTCCGATGCCATGCTTACCCAATTGGACCATTTCTTAGGATTTTGGCTGATATAACAGGACAAGGCATCCTCAGTAAGACTCCTCATAATTCCGGATCTTTTAATCTTTTTCGACCCCGAGAAGCTTGTCATAATAGGTCCTTATATGAACTGTGGGATTGCCTATGCCATCGAACATTTCGAACTTGGGAGGTTTGTACCCCTATGGCAGTTTGACATCTGGTTGTATGCACAGATCTTTATAGTAAAAACCTTTTATTCCTATGTCACCTTCAACACCTTAAACTCAGCTTGTTAACTTCTTGAGTTCTTCAGCCATGTTTTTAATGAGGAGGTCCTTCTCGGAGGATTCTGGTGTATATGAGATTGGTTGGGTAGAGTGAGGTACAATTTCCACATATATAGGGTTGCTTTGATGGGTTCCAGGAACTTGGGTGTAGTGATGGTTATTGGTGGAGTTTTGTGGATTGGGAATGTGTTGTGGTGTGTTTTGGGGAGTGTGGTAAGTGGCGTTTGGTGGGTACTGAATTGGTTGATGATGATGTTACGGTGGAGTTGGTATTAGCAATGGATTTATATTTTGGGGTGGAGTTGCGTATTGATTTGGTGCGGTAGGATTTTGTGGATGTTGATTTTGTGGGTTCTGAGGAGGTGTCGGGTTCTTTGTGTTTTGTTGGTGGATATCGGGGATATTAAGGGTGAGTGACAAATTTGCCAAGTTACAAACCTGCCCAAGTTCGCCTTGTTATTCCAGTATGTTTTGTTCCAGTCTCAAGACTAGATCATTTGGGGGCGGAGTACTATGACCATCTGAAGTCTCTGCGTTCGCAATATTCTCCTTTCGGATACCACTTAAGTCGTCCATTTTTGTCTTTCCCTTTCCCTTTGTGTTGCTTGGAGGAGGAGGAGGTAGAGGGCCTCTAAATCTGGTGTGATATGCTGATGAGGCCAGTATGAGTGAACCAGCCTAAGGGGATGGGAATAACAATAAAAATAAGCAAAAACAAAAAGGTAACAAGTCAATGAGGATTCTGAAATGCTTGCAGTGTTTAAAAATATATTGCGGAAATGTAAATTTGCGGCTTAATTTGAGAACCTCATTTTGCCCGAGGTAAGCCTAGCGACAAATAGATTTGGAGAACTTTTAATGCCAATAAATGCTTCATTTCGTAATATAAAAATGGACGAATCCCAAAACGACACTAAGATAAAATAAAATAAGTCACTACTGGCACTTGGCCTTATTACATTTTTGGAAAAATTAAATAAATCTAGCTTATTTGGTCCCAAAAGGACCTTCCCCAGATTTGATCTTCCGGACTCCATCATATAGATCCCCCAGTTTGCACAGTCCCATTAGCAAATAGGCTCTCGCAAGATGTCCTCCTTCAGCTCCTTTAGCGTTTTGGCAATTTTCAATCCTCTTTATGGCTTTGCCTTCCAGCTCCACTATTCCTCTCTCCAGATATTCCAGTTTCCTGTTGGAGGTGACTGCCATTTCCTTCCATTCTTTGATCAACTTCGCATTCCTCTCATGTATTTCCCGGTGCTTATACTCAGAGTCGTGGACCCTATTGCGCAACCTGTTGTACTTGACTTGAGCTTCAACTTCCTCATCTATGATTCTGTTCCCTCAACCGGCCCCTGGTGTCACCATTCCTTTCAAATTGTCCTCCAACCATGCCATGTAGAGAGGCTTGCACCCTACATGATACCTATCTGGCTCAACAGTGTTCTTCTCCCCAATGATTTTTCAGTGCCACATGTGCTGAGCTTGGCACTTGTAAGGGACATCGTCATCTTGGAAGTCTACCCTGAAATAACTCATCTTGACAACCCTTGGTACAACCTGTTTTCTGCCTACTTGCCTCATAACTCACATAGGGACATATGGGTATATCCCTCTCAACCCGATCATCACCAAGTGTGGAGCATCCCTGGACCTGATAATAAACTCGTCTGTTGGGAACCATTCAAACATCCACTGCACCTGTTCCTCGGTCAGATTGTCGAAGAACTCTACCCATTCTTTGGCGCTTTTCGGCTGAGCAAATCTGTCTGGAATGTAAGTCATCTGCTTAGGGTGATGAAAGACAATATGGTCATTCCAAGCCCTTCGTGAAAATTCTTGACGATAGTGACCCTTTTGGAAATGCTCCAGCAACTATAACTGCAACAACGAATTACAACCCTCGAAATGCTTGACCCCTCTTTGACAGCGCTCTAGAGCCTTGTATATGTCGGCTATGATCATGGGGACTATGGTATATGTCTATCCATTAATCCTTTCCATCAGAGTCTTGGAGACCATGGCCAACCTAGTGTGAATTCTTCCCTTTTTCATTGGGAATACTATCAGGCCTAGGAAGCACACAATGAATACAAACACTCTGTGGTTGATGTGACCCAGAGAAGTGAGGGAGATCTCATCATGGTAGGCACGGAAAGACTTGCTATGGCCATACCTATCGTACAATTATTCGAAAGGTATGTAAGATTCTTTTAAGCACACTAGGTCGACATTCTTCTTCAGCCCCATCATCTTTAAAAATCCCCTTCCCGTACGGTTTTCTGGTTCCAATAGCCCGGGACTATCCCAAGTCAATCCCGCAAGCCCTCCAATTTCCTCTAGAAGCGGTGTCATTTCTATGTCGCCAAAATGAAACACAACCCTCTCACTATCCCAGAATAAAGTGGCAACTTCGATCAACTTGTTGTTTGGCTCAATATCTAGCAAGGAAGGTGTTATATTCCGCATTTTCGTACATTAAAATTTCATCGTAAGTTAATCGACGTAATTCCAAGGAAAAGATTATTTGGAGATTATAAGAATTATGCTATGTCAAACAAGTAGCAAGTAAATTCGTAAACGTGAAAGGGAAATCAAGTAAAAGAAAATGAATTTTCGTCCAAGTTTGGCATGTTGGGATAAAATACGGTCCGAGCTAAAATAGCCAGTATTTATGGACTAGTGCCATACAAGGTACTACATGACTACGATAGTAAGGTGTATAGGGTATGTGGAAAGTGAGTAACATTTTAAGTAATTTGTGATAATTTTTAAATTATACGGATAATAGATTAATTACCGGATAACGAAATATTATCCGGTTAACTAATAAGTGGATAATTTTTTTGGATAAACACAAAGCCAAAAACGTGGCAACCCCTACATGAGTCATCATGTGACTCTAGCATAACTTTGCAATGTGTCAACCCTTAAAGAGATTATTAAGGAAAGACTCTCAAAATTGTTGCATCAGTAAGTACCTTACAAAGTTGAGATAAATGCACAACTACTAGTGTTATTTCTAAGATTACTTACAACTTGAAAAATCACATATAAAAATCATCATACAACTTCCAATCTTCAAGAACTTCAAGATTCCTTCCCCTGAAGTTTATTCAATTTCAATTTTGGAGTATTAGTAAGCTCATAGCACCAGAAAAGAAGAATCTTAACGGCACCATATTTTGTACGACGTGAATAAAGTAGGTAATGAAATTCATTCAATTTCGCATACGAAATTTATTACCAAAATTTCATACGAGATTTCATAAGATAATAGCAACGGGATTTTGCGATTCGGAGAGACCACGGTGCAATCTTTTCCAAGAATATCATACGTATTTTTCCCTACTCCAGGTATGTTAAGGCTATCCCTTCTTTCTTTTGGCATGATCCATACGATATGAACGAAACGTGCAAATGCACAAATTCCATAAGTGACTCTACTCACAGAAGTAATAGAAATATCTATGTTCTTTAATCTCCATGTGTTATAATATTTTATCATCTGTTCATGGGTCTCCAAAAAATACGAAAGTTGAAAAGATGTTACTTTATGATATTGCTCTAGAGACAAAATGGTCTTATGACATTGTGAATGATTTTATTGACGTACTTTTCATGCATTGCATTCATGTGCATTGACCCATGACCAGATGGCGTTATATACGCGTATATATGTATGTATATATATGCATATGGGATATGGGAAAAGGTTACGGTGTTATATATGCATCACCACCTGATCAGCCGGTATATGATGATGATGTTGCCCACAGTGGCTGAAATATGATTCAAACGGTGTTATATACGCATATATGGGTATGTATTCAAATGGCGTTATATACGGATATATATGTATGTATTCAAATGGTGTTATATACGCGTATATATGTATGTATATATATATGTATATGGGATATGGGAAAGGTTATGACGTTATATACGCACCACCACCTGATCAGCTGGTATACAATGATGATTTTGCCACAATGGCCGATATGATATGATGGGATGCCCTCAGAGGCTGATGATGTTATGAAACATATACCTATGCACGGCATGACATTCATACGCATATGCATGACGCTGAAAGTAATTTATGATTTACAAAGTTATTCAGACTTACGGGTTGAGTCATGTACTCCATATGTCTTCCATGTCTCCTATGCATTTATTTATGTGCCTTACATACTCGGTACATTATTCGTATTGACGTCCCTTTTGCCTGGGGACGCTGCGTTTCATGCCCGCAGGTCCTGATAGACAGGTCGAGAGCCCTCCAAGTAGGCTATCAGCTCAGCGGAAGATGTTGGTGCGCTCCATTTGCTTCGGAGTTGCGTATTTGGTTAGTATGATTTAGACGTCTATTGTTTGGTATGGCGGGACTCTGTCCCGACCTTTGTGACACTTATGTACTCTTAGAGGCTTGTAGACATATGTCGTGTACGTGAAAGATTGTACGGCCCTGTCGGCCTATGTTTGATTTTATAAATGATTATGTTAGCCTATTAGGCCCATATGTCACATGTATATAATGATGTAATAAGAAAGGTACATTACGTTGGTACTCGGTCAAGTAAGGTACTGGGTGCCCGTTGCGGCTCATCGTTTTGGGTCGTGACAAAAGTGGTATTAGAGCATTTCTGTCCTAGGGAGTCTACAAGCCATGTCTAGTAGAGTCTTGTTTATGGGTGTGTCGTGCACCACACTTATAAGCAGGAGGCTACAGGGCATTTAGGACTGTCACTATTTTTTCTAACTCTAGATCCTTTGGTAGAGCTCACTTATAACAATTCAAGTCCCGAGCTTCTATTTTTATTCGTAATAAGACGATGCCTACGCTCAGAAAGATGATCGATAAGAGATATAGCTGTGGAACTATTGAATTAGAGGAACTCAACTTTGTATTATGCTTATGATAAGTAAATGTGAGGTCTTTAGCAGATTATGGGTGTACTGAAAGGTATAAGGTTCTTGATAAGAAGCCTTAAGGCAACAATGTCTATCCATATTAATGGTAAAGGACAATGAGAGATAAAGAAGATAAGTACAAGTTTCAGCAAGTAAAAGGAGTAATGTGAAAAAGGGTATGAGGTACCCAGTTAATGAAGGCTAACAACATTTATAATTGAGGTAGAGGAACATGAGCTTTTTGAGTTATATTCAATAGTAACAAAGGTATATACAATTGGTCGCACCCATTTTAGATATTCTCTATAGGGGTTAAAAGAAGTAGTGTAAGAAGATATGATGGATGAATTATTTGCGTCAGTTGATTTTTGAAGGATATTACAAATGTTCTACTAGATCTCTTTATGAGACACCCAAATGGTACACTATAAAATAGTGCAGCCAGAGTACTATAAAGACATGCACTATAAGCCTTGAAGGGATAAATATTACCTTAATATGGTTCGCGTCCCTAGTAAAGCGAGAATGTTAAGCAACTTGAAGAGCTACTGGATGGAGCAAAGGAAAGCTAAAAGCGAAAGAATATCGTATTAAAGTTTTCACAAGAAAAGGGATATGCAAAAATATTAGCAGAGTAATGAGAAGAGAGATAACAAAGAATTATGAATAAGGTGTGACACGTGGATGAAAACGGTAGAGTGTTACAGAACCTATGGTCAAATGAAGGAAGATACGAGAGGTGATGGGCCTTAAGACAACAAAAGAGTATAGTCCATAAGGTTATATCCTCATTTCGAGAAATAAGTTCGTAACTCCAACGCGACTACCAGAGGAAAAGTTAGACCCCAGAGTAATAGAACCAGAATGGATTGGTGAACAAGATAAACTAAATATGAATTTGGGACTGAGTGATTTGATAATAGTCAGCATCATGAGAATTTCAGATCACGTTCCAGCAATAATAGGACGGACAACAGAAGAAGATTCATGAGAAATTCAGAGAATGGTCATCTAGGGAGACGCTTCCCTACAACAAGCAATGTGAGCAACATTCAGCTTAAGGGACTGTATGTGCCAGTTATACTAAGTTTCACCCTCGTGAGTAAGGAATTTTGCTATCCTTGGTGTGGAAGTATTACCGCAAGGCGAGTAAGGGTCATCGATGATGTGAAATGATGCCAAAGATGAAAAGGTGAAACATCTATAGGAAGGTCGTCGTAGCTTCAAATCTTAGTACTCCCCTAAAGGGGGGAATACGGAATGATAAAAGGAAGAATGCGATAAAAAGGAGAAAGGGATGAGATTGCACTTACCCAAGTGCTATAGATATGCTATGATTCCAAAACATTATGCAAGCGCGACGTCACAGAAAAGAAGTAAGGGTTCTTGCCCGATATGTTATTGACAATTAAGGAGCCAGTGCGAGATGTAAGTTAAGACCAAGGAAATAACACAAGAAAGATTCCGCGGAATATTGACATGAGAATGGGCCAAAGAGTAGTTAGTAGTTGATTCGGGAAAAGCCTAGTCATGTCTAGCCAAGAGGATACAGATAAGACAGCATGTCGTGCAAGATAAAGATAGTAAAACCCAATATAGTGAATTTAACCCCGCAGTTATGACATTGTAATACTTGAGAAATATTCAAATAGGAGTTGGGGTAGTTAAAGGTACCGTATGAGTATTACGGAAATAAAAGGTAGTTCCACTGGGAAGACAGTCAAAACTTCAGTTCAGAAGCAGCCCTATGAGCAGATGAGTGTGGAGGTAAGTAACTAAGGAGAATTACAAGTGAGCACGAACATCAAGAATTCTATTGGGAATAAGATATAATAAGCTCGCATCTTTACAAAAGTCAAAGGATCCTCCCTAAGTACTACAGTGAAGGACTAGCTGAGGAAATGAGGAAGAAGGTTTCAACCTAAGCACATGATGTAAAGAGGAAATGGTCGTGTAACAACAGTTTCACAACAACATTGTTCGTCCTCCAAAAGAAAGAGGAATCTACCATGGCTAGTGAACGTGAAGTAAAAATCAAAAGAAATATTCGAAGATCATATGAGTTGTACGGAAATTCCGGCATGAGGAAGAGCTAAGATAAGCTAAGTATGCACACAACAAGAGTAAGAAAGATCAAGAAAGATAATAGCTTACGTTAAAAGAAAGCCGAGAAGGAACGAAAGAAATTATTCGATTAATGAACAAGAGTTGGTTACGTTATGAACTCACTTAAGGGTTCAGAGTTTTATACATACAACATATACAACCATAGAAGATTCTGGTATACGTTAAAAGAAAAGAATTGATCCCAGGTCATAAAAGAAGGATTAAATTGTTAAAGGATTGTATCATGCATATTCCTCAGCGCCCATGAAAGGAACCATGAACCACAGATCAGAAAATAGCTTAAGCCTACATAAAGGCTGATCAGAAAGAAGAGGAAACTAAAGAATTACATCACCCAAGTAAATCAGGAGTCTGATTGTTGGACCTAGAAAAATTATAGAAGTTGTGCTTGAGAACATGACAGAATCACCCTTAATATCAGATGTTCAAGAGAAATAACACAACAACCATAATCTATAATGGCTCTACAAGGAAGACAATTAGAAGAAGTACCAGCCTCATAAGAAGTCAGTACGAAGCTCCCACCTGATTTTGTATGTACCAGAGGTGCGAGTATTATAATAGAGCTTTAAGTTATGGACGTGAATTACCCCTAGGTGGAAGGGAGGCTATGAAAGAGATAGAAGATAGGATACGATATTTTAAGGTAAGTAAGGTAAAGGTGAACAACGTACGAGATACTCAAAGGCAGAATATATGAATAGTCCATACTTTAGATAGAAGGCTAGAAGTGCTGAGATCCAATAATCGGGAATGATAGCGGCATCGTCAGCGGCATATCTTCCAACCTATGGTTTCTAAGTACTGAGAGATCTAATTAAGAGAATAGAGAATAGTTAGAGACGATGTGATATCTCGCTTGATGTGCTAGAGTGATATAAGGAAACCTATGATACAAGCAAGTTGAAGAAAAGTTTATAAGTGGATATGTATAGGTTGCAAGCTAAAGTATGGTTGAGCGATAAAGTTTTAAGGAAACATGAGTAAGGATGAGGAAAGGCAAGTGAAAAGGTGATGAGAATGGATAAGTCTTTAGGATTAAGCCCATGAAAAGAAGAAGAGCAGGCAGTTTCTCTGTGTTATACAAAGCTCACTATAGCTTTAATGAACTCAAGGGAATCCAAGATTAATAGCATTTAGAAGGAATGAAATGCTGACCTGGTAATAAAATGAGGGTATAATTACGATAGATACAGGATGACGTTTGGGCCTTCATTTGAATAATGATTTGCAAAAAAAAAAAAGGAAATAGAAGAAAAGAAGGAGAAAAGATTTCACTGGCGGCACAAAATTAGGGTACCTCCTAAGGTGAATCACATCGAGACACTATGAAATATGATTATGGAAATCACTTCAAATATTCCTCAATACAACGTAAGCCTTAGCGGTAATGTATTACGTAAGAAGTTTCAAGTCTTCAAGTAAAGGATTATAGATCAACATTGAGGCGAATCAACAATGGTCAGATATAAGTTACAAAGTATGACATGAGATTAGGCCATGATTTTTAAGACGAACGGTAATGAAGGGGCATTAAAGGACTGATATTTATACCTAAAGGGTAGGCAACAAAAGTAACTAGGAACTTGGTAAGCATACCTCAGTAAAGGTAGATTGAAGCAAAAAAATTATAGTATAGTATAACCCATGTAAATGTAATAAAGTCATGTGAATGGATAACCAGATCTATGAAATAAGATATGGCCATATTCGCAAGTTCTGCAAAGTATCGCGCAAAGGACTTCAGTATACCTATAGAGGCCTAGAGAGGTATCCTATTAAGCCTTGTATATACAAAGTAAGACCTAGAGATTGACGAAAAGATAAAAGGAAAAAGAAAAGATGAATCACATAAGTACACCTATAAAGCCAGGGTCATACAGGCTGCATGACAAGAGGTAACAGAAGTTACAAGATTAGAAAGATCGACCACAGGTCATGATATGAGCAAAAACACTAAAGGGAAGAATACCCTAGACTTTGGATTTATTCAAAGAATTGTTGCCTATATGGCTAGAAGAGTATTAAAGTGTTCGAAAGAACTATGGGTTACAAGAATAATAAGTGAATTAGTCAACATTCGAGGACGAATGTTCCAAAGGGGGGAATGATGTTATATTCCGCATTTTCGTACATTAAAATTTCGTCGTAAGTTAATCGACGTAATTCCAAGGAAAAGATTATTTGGAGATTATAAGAATTATGCTATGTCAAACAAGTAGCAAGTAAATTCGTAAACGTGAAAGGGAAATCAAGTAAAAGAAAATGAATTTTCGTCCAAGTTTGGCATGTTGGGATAAAATACGGTCCGAGCTAAAATAGCCAGTATTTATGGACTAGTGTCATACAAGGTACTACATGACTACGATAGTAAGGTGCATAGGGTATGTGGAAAGTGAAAACATTTTAAGTAATTTGTGATAATTTTTAAATTATACGGATAATAGATTAATTATCGGATAACCAAATATTATACGGTTAACTAATAAGTGGATAATTTTTTTGGATAAACACAAAGCCAAAAACGTGGCAACCCCTACATGAGTCATCATGTGACTCTAGCATAACTTTGCAATGTGTCAACCCTTAAAGAGATTATTAAGGAAAGACTCTCAAAATTGTTGCATCAGTAAGTACCTTACAAAGTTGAGATAAATTCACAACTACTAGTGTTATTTCTACGATTACTTACAACTTGAAAAATCACATATAAAAATTATCATACAACTTCCAATCTTCAAGAACTTCAAGATTCCATCCCCTGAAGTTTATTCAATTTCATATTTGGAGTATTAGTAAGCTCATAGCACCAGAAAAGAAGAATCTTAACAGCACCATATTTTGTACGACGTGAATAAAGTAGGGAATGAAATTCATTCAATTTCGCATACGAAATTTATTACCAAAATTTCATACGAGATTTCATAAGATAATAGCAACGAGATTTTGCGATTCGGAGAGACCACGGTGCAATCTTTTCCAAGAATATCATACGTATTTTTCCCTACTCCAGGTATGTTAAGGCTATCCCTTCTTTCTTTTGGCATGATCCATACGATATGAACGAAACGTGCAAATGCACAAATTCCATAAGTGACTCTACTCACAGAAGTAATAGAAATATCTATGTTCTTTAATTTTCATGTGTCATAATATTTTATCATCTGTTCATGGGTCTCCAAAAAATACGAAAGTTGAAAAGATGTTACTTTATGATATTGCTCTAGAGACAAAATGGTCTTATGACATTGCGAATGATTTTATTGATGTACTTTTCATGCATTGCATTCATGTGCATTGACCCATGGCCAGATGACATTATATACACGTATATATGTATGTATATATATGTATATGGGATATGGGAAAGGTAATGGCATTATATATGCACCACCACCTGATCAGCTGGTATATGATGACGATGTTGCCCACAGTGGCTGAAATATGATTCAAACGGCGTTATATACGCATATATGGGTAAGTATTCAAATGGCGTTGTATACGCATATATATGTATGTATTCAAACGGCGTTATATACGCATATATATGTATGTATATATATGTATATGGGATATGGGAAAGGTTATGACGTTATATACGCACCACCACCTGATCAGCTGGTATACGATGATGATTTTGCCCACAGTGGCCGATATGATATGATGGGATGCCCTTAGAGGATGATGATGTTATAAAACATATACCTATGCACGGCATGACATTCATACGCATATGCATGACGCTGAAAGTAATTTATGATTTACAAAATTATTCAGACTTACGGGTTAAGTCATGTACTCCATATGTCTTCCATGTCTCCTATGTATTTATTTATGTGCCTTACATACTCGGTATATTATTCGTATTGACGTCCCTTTTTCCTGGGGACGCTGCGTTTCATGCCCGCAGGTCCTGATAGACAGGTCGAGAGCCCTCCAAGTAGGCTATCAGCTCAGCGGAAGATGTTGGTGCGCTCCATTTGCTTCAGAGTTGCGTATTTGGTTAGTATGATTTAGACGTCTATTGTTTGGTATGGCGGGACCCTGTCCCGACCTTTGTGACACTTATGTACTCTTAGAGGCTTGTAGACATATGTCGTGTACGTGAAATATTGTACGGCCCTGTCGGCTTATGTTTGATTTTATAAATGATTATGTTAGCCTATTAGGCCCATATGTCACATGTATATAATGATGTAATAAGAAAGGTACATTACGTTGGTACTCGGTCAAGTAAGGTACTGGGTGCCCATTGCGGCTCATCGATTTGGGTCGTGACAGAAGGCAGGTTACCCAGGTACTTTCTCACATGTTTCTTGTCACTTGAGGAAAGGTCCTCCCACCAATCTAGCAGCAATGGTGAGATGTTTCTAACCATACTGAATCTGGGGACCTCGGGACTTATTTTCTGCAAAACAAAAGGGTTAAACCTTACCCCCAGTAGAGTCGAATATTTATACATTTATGATTAACATATCGACATTTACTTCTCCAAATTAATGCACAAAATGTGGTTGTGTCCGTTGGGTTATGGAAAGTTTGATGGACTTTGGATAAGGCTTATTTTAAAGGATCATTATGTGATCAACATAACTGATCCGACTAGGTTTGACCATGATGCATGCACAATTTTAACCAGAGTAAGGTTTCTATGGGGTTTTAGATTGGTACCCTCAAGCTAACAACTCTAGGGGGAAGGCACAGAACCGTCGACTGCACCGCTGATCGACTGGTTTTACCGCAAATAATCCTTTCCGAATTTAAAGGTAGTACATAAGAAGAGCGCAACCACTCATTAAAGCGTTACTATAAGATTTGATACGCACGAGTTTAATATGATGCGGAAAATGATTTATGTAGCAATTAATAATATGTAGTCAAGTACTTTCACTTAGGAAAAATAAATACATCATTTAAATAATTGAAAGACAATTAAAGAAAACAAAGAGACAAGTCAGTTTCAGGGATAAAGAACCATAAATGCTTAAAAAAATGGAAAGTTAAATTCAAATAAGGGATAACGGTACGGGATAAAGCATGCTTGGACTAATCTATAAGAAGATAAGTTCGTTATGGCAAGAGCCTAAAGATATCCCCAGTAGAGTCGCCATGCTGTCGCGCCCCCTTTTTTTCCCTCTGCGAAGAGAAGTTTGGGTTTCGACATTCATGAGGGTAATAACTCGTTTCCTTTTGGGAATGGCGTATTTGAAGAGTCGCGACCTAACGGGTTATGGTGAATTAGGGCACCTAGAGAGATTAACTCTTGGATTGGTTTGCATTACCAGAGATGAGGGTAAGGGCTCGAAATGATCTCGAGGGGAGGGCGTTAGGCAACTCTCTTGGTCCACAACTGTGGGTTCCGGCTGAACTTATATTTATAAATTAGTCCATTAACAAATAAATAGTTGAATCAAATAGTTTGCAAGTAAAGCACGTTGGATGTGTATAACTCAAACGATAAGACAAAGATTTTGAACAATTTGTATAAAAGCAAAGTTTTAAACAAAAGGAATTTTTGAGAAAGGAGGAGTCCTAGGTTGGTTAGCCTATAGGATCACCCCACACAATGTACGGTAAACACTCCTGAATGAGGGGCTACACGTGACATTAGCGCGTAGTCATCATATCCTATATCTACCCTTCCCATCCCCTTAGTGGTCATGCAAAGCGAGTGTTTGGTCAGCGATCTCTATTGCGTGTTGTTACCCGTCCCTTCTTAATGGTCCTGGAGGAAATTTAGGACCTCTACCTATAGGTGGTTTTAGACAGACCCCTAAGGTTTAAAGGTGAAAATACTAGGGCAATATGAAAGAACAATTAGGACCTTAACACATAAAAAAGGGAGCAATTAGAGGCTCAAGTCTACCTCCTCAAACAATACACATAAGCAGCACGACTCAAACACAAATAAAGGCCTTTTGTTAAACAGTGTCCTAAGGCATGATGTCTAAGTGAATATCAAGACATAGAAGAAAGACAGTTTATTTTATAAACTCAGAAGTAATGGCCCTATCAGTTTGACTATTGATTTTTAAAGCATGTTAAAATTCAGAACGACATTAAGTAACAGAAACAGTTTCAGAGTTACAAGATTTGGAAATGCCCTATAGGCTTGCCTACACACGGAATAATGATAATTTCGTTTTATATAGTAAAACACGGTAAATTTTAAAACAGACTCTTGAATCCATATAGGCATGCTGTCTAACGATAGATTAAGGCAGTTTTTGAAAGAACTCGTTTCAGGGAAAATAAACCATTAATTAAACTAGTTTCGAAGTGAACTGGATTAAATCTATAGGTAGAATTTCTGGTGTTGTTCCCTTATTGGCATGATATCTAGTTGTTTAAAATTGATTTTAGAAACTTGCAGGCATGATGACAAATGAAAAACACATGTAAACACTTGTTATAACAGAAGTTGAACTAGACCATATCCTATAGGCATGGTATCTACTCGTGAAGTTGATTTTAAGACCTATAAAGATGATTTCTATTATTGGAACCACTTGAGACCTATAGGCATGATTTCTAATATGGTAAGGCAAACATAGCAAAAATATAAAGACCTATAGGCATGGTTTCTACCCGTATTACCCCACAAATATGTAACTACCCACCCTTTTTCACTAGTTACCCCAATGTTCCTTTAAATATTATTACAAGCGATTTCCCAAAACCTCCAATAGCCTCAAATGCCAATTTCATAGATAATATCATTATCTAGGTGCGTCAGAGTTCCCTAAGAATCTCAAGGATCCCGGGCAGTGCTCACACCTAGACTTTGTAAGCAAATTGAGTAAGTGCAGTGTGGAAGGGCCAACCTCTGTGTGCCAGAGTTCTGAGGGTTCTCAAGAGGATCCCAAGGCAGTACACACACTGGAGGGGGCAAAATCTAGTGACTTAGGAGTAGAGTGAGAGTACTTGGTACTGTTCGAAGGGTTTCAGTAGGAAAACAGTATTAATAGGAGACTTGAAAATAATTTTGTAAAATAATAGAGGAGTTATTCAATGAGATGGTTTTGGAAAGAGTAGGGCAATCAACAAACAATAGACTAATATCAAAACCAAAATAGGTTTAGCATCACACATAGAACAAAGAACCAAGACAGGTTTAGCACTACAAGCCTTCACATAGGGGTAAATAGGAATTGGGGACAGGTGAAGCACAAATGGTAAACACATAGCAGGCAGAAGTCTTTGAAATTGTTACAGATTTGCTCAGAAACACTGATCAGACATAATCAAAGAATCAACAATGCTTAAGGAGTTCAGTATAGGACCAACATGATTTAAAATCAATCCCGGAATCATACAAGTTAGGAGTGCAGACTACTTTACGAAGAGATTCCTACCAGAAACTAGATAGAGCAAGATCACATGTAGACAGACTACATAGAGGGGGTAACATGTTCATACTGATCCTAAGGAAGGGGAGCACATAATATGCTAATAATGTAAACATATCAACTACAGGTTTCATAGCAAAACCATAAGTAAATTTTAGACTAGAAATATGATGAGTTGAAGTAATAAAAGGACCATATTGTTTTTGAAACTTGTATTGAAGTCAGAACATACCTATAAAGAAGGTAATAAACACAAAGTGAGGAGCAAGAGAGTATAGTAATCATCCTTGGCTTGTAGCCGACTGACTTAGAGCAATAGCAAGTAACCAAAGAAAAGAGAGCAGAAGAGAGTTTTTTTAGATAGTTTTGAACTAATGTGTTCGTGTTTGTGTTAATGAGAGAGTAGGTATATATGGTAGTTCGAAACTAGGTAAAAATAAGGCAAGAATCACAATAGTATAGTAATTATGGAACTCAGAACCAATTAGAGCAAAATCAGGACAAGTACTCCCTTAAGTTAAGGGAATCAATTCAAACGGTAAGAACAAGTAACAAATAAGGAAAGAAATTAGTTTATGACTAATAAGGAAAGATTTCAAGTTTAGTAAGTATAGGGTAAACAATTAGGTCCTAAGTTCAGAGAACTCTAATTAAGGAGATAGTCAGTAAGAATAAAGTACCACAACAGACAAGGTAGGTGAATCAATTAATTTGAATAGAAAAGGTAGAAATCGAAGGTTCAAAGGAAGGTCTTCCAATCAAACCATGAAAATTGGGAATCCAAAAATCAATCAAAGAGAAAGTCATAATTCAGTGTTCAGCATATAAATAGAGTAAGATAAGAATAACCAGATATAGCAAACACGAATGTTAAACAGCACTGATGGAAAGAATTAAGTCTTGAACAGTCAAGATGGACACAAGCACATAGAAGTGATGTAAGTTAGGCTAAAAACTCAGTAGGAACATATTTGAGGCAAGATAGTCACAGAAACTCAAACAAGCAACGATCAGTCATGCTAATACACAGAACCAAACGAAGAAATCTAGAAAATTAAGGCTTTCAACATAGGCAAGTTGAGAAGGTAGTAAAATCATAGAATCAGTTGAGATATGCAAGAAATAGAAGTTTAAACATAAAGAATCAGTTTAAACAAAGTTTTAAGAAAAAGTTCTGAAACCCTAATTTTTTAGAAGAAGACAAAAACACTTGAAATCACATGATTCTTATAAAGAGTTCCAAGGACAGTGTAAAACATTAAAGAAACAAACTCAAATCGTTCTAGATCTGTACAAATCTAGGAGACATATGCAAAAATTAGCATTTCAGATGAAACCCATATAGAGATGAAAGAACCTGTCTAGAATCCCAAGGACCGTGACAAATACAACATGATTTTGCTCGAAATCACACTGGAGTAGCCAAGAATAGATAAGTGACGAGCCCTAAGTGCAAGTCGGCATGGCCCTAGGCCCTTGAAGACCTTAGAGAAGGCAAGCATGGTATGAGAGAAGCCATTGGAGGCTTAGGAGTCAATGAGCTATCACCGGAGAAGATCAGAGAAGAGAGGTCGGCGGTTGAAGGGGTAGGGTTTGCTTGAGTTACTGAGAAAGGAGAGGAGACGAGAGAATACAGAGGCGGCGGATTTGGAAAATGATTTAGGGTTAGGGGTCGTTTAGAGTTTAAAAAGGCAAGGGTTAATACGGGTCGTTGATCTCTCAGATCAACGGACATGATTTAATTGGTTCTGGGTTGGGTAAGTGGGTTTAGGGTTTGTGCCGGGTATTTTATCCTAAAATTGGGCTGGGTATTGGGTTTAATTGAGGCTATGATTGAAATACAATCTGGCTATATTTTAAATAGCCAATTTATCCTTATATAATTTATAATAAATAACAGATAATTGCTGGAAAATAATTTTGTATACTAAAATGATTTAAAATAGATATTTAATATTTTACAAATATAGAAGATCATTTTTATGCATATAAATGTAATTATATATTAACAGTGCTAATATTGCAATTATATACAATTTAGCTTTAAAAATACAAAATACAATTATAAAAATGCATTAAAAATATTTTAACAATATTTTGGCATAAATATTGAATTTAAATGACTAAATTACCATGACAAAAATTTGAGGGATAATTATTGGGAATTTTATGAGTAAAGGGGAAAGAAATAGATTAATTTAAAATATTTAAAATTATAGGAAAATTATAAAAACCTTGTATATGAATATATATGCCATTTTAAAAGTGCTTATGTATATTAAAAATATATAAGGAAAAATTGGATATCAACAACGCCGCCACGTGTAAGTTGTTTGGATCGGGTTGCACACCGCAATAGTCTGATGTTGAGTACAATTTTTTATATTCTAATTTTTGTGTGTTTTGTTTTCCATTTTCTGAGGAAATTCCATATTAACTGCGTGAGTTGAGTAGTCTCTTCTAAAGTTCGTTTTCCTTATGTATCACGTTCGAGTTGGTAGCCTATTGGCACATTGTGGCATCATATGAGACTTTTGGTCATGTTAGGGATGGCTGTTGCCTGAGTAGTTCGTACTGGGTGAGACAAGATTATTGGATCTAGGATCAGTGCTATCGGATTATTTGAAGTATATTAAAGATCAAATACCATTAAGTGGTTCAGAATGAGGTAATGATTCTTGTCAGGAGTATAGACTCAATGATATGTTGACTGGGTAGTTAGTTATGAATTTCTACGCACCTCTTCCATCGTGGCAGTGTTGCAAAACTTGGGGAAAGAATTATATATGTCATGAGGTGCATTGGGAGCGTTAGATTTGTTGAGTTTTGACTATCGTTATCAGAGGATGTTATTATGGTCATGTATGTTATGCAGTGCATAGGGTAAATTCAGCAAAGGTATGCAATCATGTGTCAGTGCATCGTGTAGTGATTGATACGGTGTTTGTATGCTGGAAACATGTCTGACAGAGAATTCTGGATGTTGGAATTGGGCTCTAAGGCTTATTTTCCTAAATAAAAGAGAATATATTCAGATTTGCTCGAGATAATATGCTCAATTGAGTTTTGGTAGAACAGGTATATGCACGAGGTGTTAGACAGTGATTTTGGAAAACTTTAGTGCAGTTTTCAACACGTTTGAGGATGAATGTATGTTTAAGTGGGCGAGAATGTAACAACCCGATCGGTCGTTTTGAGCTCTAGCACATCGTTCGACAGTTTGAGGCCATGAGCAACTTCACTTCAGGTATTATGACTCGTAAGCATGGTCGAAATTGAATTCCGGGAAGTTCGGAGTTGATTTGGAAAGAAAATTCGCACTTTGGAAGATTTAAGTTGGAAAAATTGGCAAGGATTGGATATTTAAGTAAACGACCTCAGAATCAGGATTTCAAGGTTCCAGCAGGTTCGTACGATGAGTTTGGACTTGGACGTATGTCCGGATCGGGTTTTGGATGACTCAGGAGCGTTTCAACGCATATTGTGAAAGTTAGCATTTTGGAAGAATTTCATAAATTTGGGTTGAAGCGCATTTCAGTGTTATCAATGTCTGTTTGGGATTCCGAGTCTAGGAATAGCTTCGAATGGTGATTTTGGTACTGGGAGCACGATCGGAAGTGGATTTGGAGGTCCGTAGGTCATTTTGGAGTCATTTGGCGAAAGTTAGAAATTTGAAGGTCTTTGAGAAGTTTGACCGGAAGTGGACCTTTTGATATCGCGGTGGAATTCCGATTCCGGAAGTTGGAGTACGTATATAATGTCAAATATAACTTGTGTGCAAATTTTGAAGTCAATCGGATGTGATTTGATACGTTTTGACATTGAATAAAGAAGTTCGAAGTTCTAAAGTTCTTCAAGTTTGAAATGGAGTGTGATTCGTGATTTTAGCATTGTTTGACGTGATTTGAGGCCTCGAGTAGGTCCGCATAATGGTTTGGGACTGGTTGGTATGATTAGCCGGGGTTTCGAGGGCTCCGGGTGGATTCCGGATGGCTAACAGATCAAATTTGGAATTGAAGAAGGAATGAAGCAACTGGCTTCTGGTGTAATCGTACCTGCGAGGCTTGGGCCGCAGGTGCGGAGCCGCAGAGGCGGCGTTGGTGTCGCAGAAGCGGAAATGGACTAGGCCAGGCTGGGGCCGCAGGTGCGACACAGCTGCTGCAGAAGCGAGACCGCAGGAGCGATCTGGGCTCCGCAGAAGCGGACGCAGTCGAGTTAGCTTAGACCTCACATGCAATGGAAATTTCTAAAGGTGCGGAGCCGCAGAAGCGGCAGGAGGACCGCATGTTCGAGAGGTCAAGCTGGGCAGTGTGTTCTTGAAAAACGAGTTTTGGCTCATCTTCCACGCATTTTCGCTTTGGTTGGGCGATTTTGGAGCCTTTGAAGAGAGGGATTTCATCATCAATCATGAGGTAAGTTAATCCCACCTCTTGTAAGTTAAATACATAGTTTTATTGCGGATTAAAGTATGAAAAGTAGTAGAAATTTGGGATTTTGAAAAAAAACCTAGAAATTGGTATTCTTGAATTTGACCACGATGTTAGGCATGAAGTTGAGAGTAAATTATATATTTGAGTCCGTGAGGTTATGGGTAAACTTTATCTTCGAAATTTTTTGGAATCGGGGCACATGGGCCCAAAGGTGATTTTTATCAACTTTTCGATCGGGGTTTGAAATTGTTATAAATTGGATTATTATGAGTAATTGAGCATATATTAATGGGTTTGCATAATTATTGGCTAGTTTTGGAGTATTGTGCATTGATTTGAGTCTTCGGAAGGGCGTGGAATGCCGATTAGGGAACATCGGAGCGAGGTAAGTCTCCTTTCTAACCTTGTAAGAGAGAATTGTCCCCATAGGTGAAATAATTAATTATGTGCTACTATTTGTGGGGGCTACGTATGCACGAAGTGACGAGAGTCCGTGCGTCACTACTATTATGCTTAAGTCCGGGTAGTCTAGGACCCAAAAGCATGCTTACTTGAAATATTTGTAACCTTATCGATAATGTAAGTTGCTTAAACCATATCGAATTAGTAAATGAATTTCTAAAAAGGCTAAACTTCATTTTCTTAAATCGTTAAAAGAGGATTGGCTTTTCTTCGGATAAATGTTCCTTGATGAATTCTTGATTGACTATTTGAATGTGTGTTTCTATGTGTACCTGCGTCGCATGCATGATTCGTGAGCGGGGTGATTATTTATTTATATTTGACCGCGTCACATATATGATTCACGAGCGGGGTAATAGATGCATCTATGGTTCGCGCCATTCGACCCTCTGGCAGTGCACAATTTAAATATTGTTGGATTGGGTTGTACGACCTCGGCATGATTTGTGCATACTTGTATTACGTGTCTTGAGATTTATAGATATTGATATTTGTTCTCCCTGGCCTGAGATAAATGTATAAATGATGAAAATGGATTTGGAAAGTTTCTATAAACGCAAGAATTGTTTATTTGTCTCATGTTATTAAGTTACAGCTATTTTTATGAAAATCTTCAATTTACTATATTATTGGTATATTATTATTGGACCACTAGTAAGTTTCGAAGTCGACCTCTCGTCTCTACATCTTCAATATTAGACGAGATACTTACTGGGTACAAGTTATTTTTGTATTCATACTACACTTGCTGTGCATTTTTGTTGCAGAGGCTCATATATGTCTAGTGGCCTAGTTCGTCGCAGCAGCATGCTGGATACGGAGATTTAGGTGAGCTGTACTCCTCGAGACGACTCACAGCCAGCAGAGTCTCCTTCTGAGTACTGTATTGTATTTTGTCTACTATCCAATTTGTATTCCGGACAGTTATTGTATTACATTATTTCCTAGAAATAGCTTGTGCACTTGTGACACTGGGTTATGGGATGATCATGGGATTATTCAATATCAAGTTTGTTAAAGACATCATTCTTATTTCAGTGAATTTCATTATTTATTGTTTAATGTCTAAAAGAAATAATTTTAAAAATATTAAAATGATAAATTTCTAGTTATTTGGTGTTGGCTTGCTTGACAGTGGCGTCCAGCGCCTTCATGACCTTTAATGGATTTTGGGTCGTGAAACCGGTCTTCAATTCTAAGTTAGCATGATCCACTGTTGCATTAAAAATCTTGCCGGAAAACCCATTTGGGACAAAACCGGTTCAAGGGAAAAAGAGTGCAACGCGTGCTTTCAGGTCTAAAAATTGTATCGTTCCTTGATGGTTACCTGTAAGTGTTAGTTCAAGCTGTCACACCTCCTTTCCACCCGCCCGAGGGAGCATAAGGGACTTTTTCCAATTAAAGTGACATTATTTGAAATGAGATTATTTGTTTAATTTAAGAGTCGCCACTTGGAATATTTTAATTGGTGTTCCAAGTCATTGGTTTATTTTAAATCCCAAATCGAGGAAATTCGACTTTCCTTTTGAAGTCTGCAAACCAGAATTTCTAAGTAAGGAATTCTGTTAATACGGGAGAAGATGTTAGGCATTCCCGGGTTCCGTGGTTCTAGCACAGTCGCTTAAACTATTAAAATTGGCCTATTATCTGATTTATTACATGTTTAAACTATGGTGCATTTTAGCTTATTAATCGCTTTTAATTATTTTTAAAATGCTTTTAGGAAGATTTAACGTTATTTAAAACATGCCTTGAACCACACCACATGAAATGCACCAGCGGTTTGTGACACATTCTATTTAACGTTGTTAAGAATTGAAATTGGGTCACATGAAATGCACACCCGAATTTAATATTTTAAAGAAAATCAATCTAAAAAACGTGCCTAAAGCAACTAGAAGGTTCAAATTAACAATGTTTGTGAGGGCCATGGAAAATTCAATTGATGGCACACCTCGATTTTTATAGAGTTAATATTAATTAAATGAGGGCCATGAGTTATTTAATGAAAATGGCACACCTCAAATTTTCTATAAAAGCTAGCTAGTTTTGTGAGGGCCATGGGCTTAGGGGTTTTATTTGGCATGGTATACCTCAAATTATTTCAAAGGAATTTATTATTCGAAGTTGTTATAATCGGGTCCCATGAAATGCACCCCCGAATTTTGGAAATTAGGCATCATAACTATGTCACGGGAACTGTACCCATAATCACGACGGTTTATTAATCGCAGGTCTAGAGGCATACTAGCAGCGATTAAGAATTATAATTATTAAGGAAGCAAGAGCTTATGAAAATCCACACGGCCTACAATTTACAAGATTAATCATTGGCCCATTTATTAGCTCTATCAAGCAACGCCATTATCCATTAGTTAGTTCCAAACCCAACTTTTATTAATTGAAATTAAAAATCCATGTCCCCATGAACTTAACACTATTGTTTCATTGATTTCTCGTTCAACTTTAAAGGACAAATTTAATAACAAGAGGTCGACACTATATGCTCATAAGATCGACAAACTACAAATCCAAACATACAGGTTTTAATCAAAACCTTTAAACACAGAACAAATAACGACAAGAAAATCGACTGCAATAGCAGCAATCGAAAGGAAAAACAAACCCCACCCATCGAAAACATTCAAAAAATCAAAATAACAGCACATTAATGCAATAAGCATTGTATTAGAACAAAACATTCCTAAACATCGTAAATAGCACCAAGCATTCATAACATTGTAATAGAACCAAAACAAAATGAAAGAAGTAATCTCACCACCAAAAACGGAAACCTCGAACCAGACCAGAAAACCTGCCGGAACCGCGACAAAACTCCACAACGGTCCTCTTCGGCACCTCGGATTTGCTCGTTTTCTTTTGGAGATGCGACTGTGTGTTTTGGTTCACGGGATCCTTAGCGTTAGGTTTTTCTGTGTTTTTTGCCAGAAAAAGGAGCTGAAGGTGCTGCTCCTTCGAAGAAGAAAAGACAACCGATTGGGGGAGGGTTTTGTATTGAGAATTGCGGCGCAACTTTTTCCAATTGTCCCTTTTATTCTTTTAGCTGATCGTTAGACTTTTAGTCTTAGGCTCTAAGTTTGTTTGCTTTCTTTTGTATTTTTTCGTTCAAAGCTTTTCTTTGATTTTTCAGAAGACAACGGCGGATTCAATATGTTTTTTAGGCGTAGGTCAATTTAGGGATTAAGTACTATTATATAGGGGTAGGGATTAGGTTAGGGGTATGGGCCTAGGAATTATGGGCTAGGTCCGGAAATTACACTTAAAAATGGGTCGCTTGAACCCAAATTTATTCTTTCCCCCGCGAACAAGACTAAAATATGCCTCATTTATTAATTAGTCCTACTTAAGTAAAATAACTGTTAAAATAAGACTGACCGTTAAAACAAAACTATTTTTTTGGTATTTTTCAAGATTAAAAAGGACTACAAAACATTAAACAAAACTATTTATTATAATTTTTATTTTCTTGTAATAAATTAAAATAAAAAAGTCAAAATTAAATAAAATCGTGATATTAGGCCTAGATTAAATATTTACGTGCTAAAATATGAAAAATCTTGGGGAGGGTCAAAAATCACATATCTACAATTTCCCCTCTTTGACTGGAAATGCAAAGAGTTTTCAGACAAAAAATGATGAGACAGGTTTTTGACCCGACCCTTATTTGGAGAGACGAAAAGCTAAAAGAAAGGAGAATGCGACCGAGCCCTGGTATCTGAGCTGCCTACATATCCTTGGCTATAAAGGAATCAGGCCACGTGTAGTTCAGAAGTGAATGAGGTGATGGAGTACCGAGGTTGAGAGCCGAGGAGGTGCCGTTGAGGCTCCAATCCGAGGTCCTATTATTACATCAAAATCAAAAATAAAAAATACTAACTAAATCTATCAGCTACGAGTTATAAGATTCCTATCTTTGAGTCTTCTGAAGCTTGATCTTTAGTCTTGGTTATTTCTTCATACGGACCTTGATCTAAAACTTGATGCTTGTTAGCTGCAGGTGCTGGTTCTTACCTTTTTCAACTTCTCGGATTTAGGCAGGACATGCAAAGCTTGTGACTTCAATCACGTCTTGAGCAGTCCACATCTTTTCTCCGCTTCTGCACTTTGAGTTCACTTATTTTTCTTTTTCTTCTTTTTTTTCCTTATTCTGGATTGAGACTCATTCTATGGTCTTCTCGAACCCTGTGCCTCGAGGTAAAACCTGCTCAGACACCAAAACAAGCAAACAAACGAAATTTTTCTGCCCCAGTTTTCACTAGAAAAATTTCGTGAGTTATTGAAACAAAATTCTAAAGTACTTCTTTATTGAAAGCAATAAAAGTCAGGATTGTGTATCCTATGTTGGAAAACCGACTAGGGGTGGAGACCCTATGTCTAAAAATAAACTCAACTAGGGAGTGAAGATCCTATGTTGACAAAAGGCGACTAGGGAGTGGAGACCCTATGTCTAAAATAATCTCAACTAGGGAGTGGAGACCCTATGTTGGCAAAAGGCGACTAGGGAGTGGAGACCCTATGTTGGCAAAAGGCGACTAGGGAGAGAAGACCCATATGTCTAAAATAATCTCAACTAGGGAGTGGAGACCCTATGTTGGCAAAAGTCGACTAGGGAATGGAGCCCTATGTCTAAAATTATCTTAACTAGAGAGTGAAGACCCTATGTTGGTAAAAGGCGACTAGGGAGTGGAGACCCTATGTTGGCAAAAGGCGCATAGGGAGTGGAGACCCTATGTCAAAAATAATCTCAACTAGGGAGTGGAGACCCTATGTTGGCAAAAGGCGACTAGGGAGTGGAGACCCTATGCCTAAATTTATCTCAACTAGGGAGTGGAGACCCTATGTTGGAAAAAAGCGACTAGAGAGTGGAGACCCTATATCTAAAATAATCTCAACTAGGGAGTGGAGACGCTATTTTGGCAAAAGCAACTAGGGAGAGAAGACCATATGTCTAAAATAGGCTCAACTAGGGAGTGGAGACCCTATGTCAAAAATAATCTCAACTAGGGAGTGGAGACCCTATGTTGGCAAAAGACGACTAGGGAGTGAAGACCCTATATCTAAAATAATCTCAACAAGGGAGTGGAGACCTATGTTGGCAAAAGGTGACTAGAGAGTGGAGATCCTATGTCTAAAATAATCTCAACTAGGGAGTGGAGATCCTATATCTAAAATAATCTCAACTAGGGAGTGTAGACCCTATGTTGGCAAAAGGCGACTTAGGAGTGGAGACCCTATGTCTAAAATAATCTCAACCAGGGAGTGAAGACCCTATGTCTAAAATAATCTCAACTAGGGAGTGGAGACCCTATGATGGCAAAAGGCGACTAGGGAGTGGAGATTTTATGTCTAAAATAATCTCAACTAGGGAGTAGAGAACCTATGTTGGCAAAACGCGACTAGGGAGTGGAGACCCTATGTCTAAAATAATCTCAACTAGGGAGTAGAGACCCTACATTGGCAAAAAGCACTAGGGAGTGGAGACCCTAAGTCTAAAATAACCTCAACTAGGGAGTGGAGACCCTATGTTGGCAAAAAGCGACTAGGGAGTGGAGACCCTATGTCTAATGTAATCTTAACTAGGGAATGGAGACCCTATGTTGGCAAAAGGCGACTAGGGAGTGGAGACCCTATGTCTAAAATAATCTCAACTAGGGAGTGGAGACCCTATGTTGGCAAAAGGCGCCTAGGGAGTGGAGACCCTATGTCAAAAATAATCTCAACAAGGGAGTGGAGACCCTATATTGGCAAAAGGCGACTAGAGAGTGGAGACCCTATGCCTAAAATAATCTCAACTAGGGAGTGGAGAACCTATGTTGGAAAAAGGCAACTAGGGAGTGGCGACGCTATGTTGGCAAAAGCGACTAGGGAGTGGAGACCATATGTCTAAAATAATCTCAACAAGAGAGTGGAGACCCTATGTCTAAGATATTTTCAACTAGGGAGTGGAGACCCTATATATAAAATAATATCAACTTGCGAGTGGAGACCTATGTTGGCAAAAGACGACTAGGGAGTGGAGATCCTATGTCTAAAATAATCTTAGCTAGGGAGTGGAGACCCTATGTTGGCAAATGGCGATTTGGGAGTGGAGACCCTATATCTTAAATAATCTCAACCAGGGAGTGAAGACCCTATGTCTAAAATAATCTCAACTAGGGAGTGGAGACCCTATGATGGCAAAAGGCGACTAGGGAGTGGAGACTCTATGTCTAAAATAATCTCAACTAGGGAGTGGAGAACCTATGTTGGCAAAATGCGACTAGGGAGTGGAAACCCGATGTCTAAAATAATCTCAACTAGGGAGTAGAGACCCTATGTTGGCAAAAGGCACTAGGGAGTGGAGACCCTAAGTCTAAAATAATCTCAACTAGGGAGTGGAGACCCTATGTTGGCAAAAGGCGACTAGGGAGTGGAGACCCTATGTCTAATGTAATCTCAACTAGGGAGTGGAGACCTTATGTTGGAAAAAGGTGACTAGAGAGTGGAGACCCTATGTCTAAAATAATGTCAACTAGAGAGTGAAGACCATATGTAAAAAATAATCTCAACTAGGGAGTGGAGACCCTATGTTGGCAAAAGGCGACTAGGGAGTGGAAACCCTATGTCTAAAATAATCTCAACTAGGAAGTGGAGACCCTATGTTGGCAAAAGGCAACTAGGGAGTAGAGACCCTATGTTGGGAAAAGGCGACTAGGGAGTAGAGACCCTATGTCTAAAATAATCTCAACTAGGTAGTGGAGACCCTATGTTGGCAAAAGGCGACTAGGGAGTAGACACCCTATATTTAAAATAATCTCAACTAGGGAGTGGACACCCTATGTTGGCAAAAGGCGACTAGGGAGTGGAGACCCTATTTCTAAAATAATATCAACTAGGGAGTAGAGACCCTATGTTGGCAAAAGGCGACTAGAGAGTGGAGGCCCTATGTCTAAAATTATCTCAACTAGGGAGTGGAGACCCTATGTTGGCAAAAGGCGACTAGGGAGTAGAGACCCTATGTCAGTAAAAGGTGACTAAGAAGTGGAGACCCTATGTTTAAAATAATCTCAACTAGGGGGTGGAGACCATATGTTGGCAAAAGGCGACTAGGGAGTGGAGACCCTATGTCTAAAAATAATCTCAACTAGGGAGTGGAGACCCTATGTTGGCAAAAGACGACTAGGGAGTGTAGACCCTATGTTGGCAAAATGCGACTAGGGAGTGGAGACCCTATGTCTAAAATCTCAACTAGTGAGTGGAGACCCTATGTTGGTAAAAGGCGACTAGGGAGTGGAGACCATATGTCTAAAATCTCAACTAGAGAGTGGAGACCCTATTTTGGCAAAAAGTGACTAGGGAGTGGAGATCCTATGTCTAAAAATAATCTCAACTAGGGAGTAGAGACCCTATATTGGTAAAAGGTGACTAGGGAGTGAAGACACTATGTCTAAAATAATCTCAAATAGGGAGTGGAAATCCTATGTTGGAAAAAGGCGACTAGGGTGTGGAGACCCTATGTTGGCAAAAGGCGACTAGGGAGTGGAGACCTTGTGTCTAAAATAATCTCAACTAGGGAGTGAGTACCCTATATTGGCAAAAGGTGACTAGGGGGTGGAGACCCTATGTCTAACATAAAACTCAACTAGGGAGTGGAGACCCTATGTTGGAAATGCGACTGTAGAGTGGAGACCTTATGTCTAAAAATAAATTCAACTAGGGTGCGGAAGCCCTATGTTGGAAAAAACGTAACTAGAGATTGGGGACCCTAGGCTACCATGATTTTGAATTTTTCTTCTTCTTCTTCTTCCTTTTTTTAAAGAAAATGAGTAAAAATGCAGGAAATAATTCGAAGGAAACTTCCCTTTTTGATTGATTATTGCTGCAAAGCTGTTTCTAGCCCTTGCGCAGTTTCTCTTTGGTTGCACCTGCTTCTTTCAAGGTTGCTTTGGATTGCACATGTTTCATGTTTTCAAACAAAGAGCAATTGTTAGTTTGAAACGGTGGTTGGTTTTGTGGCCTTGATTGTTTTGATCTCGGCCCCGCTTTTATGATGAAGATCTCAACTGCAACCGCTCGTTTCCTAGGGACCGATTTCATTTCAGGCCCTGAAAATCTCTGGGTTTTTTTTTCAGATTTTGCCATGACAGCTGGTCGGTGGAACTCAACCTTTTCGACTTTATTTTGCCTTCGTAGGCCTTTCCTTTCTCACTTCTTTTCTTTTTTTCTTCTTTTCTTTTTTTTCTTCTTTTTTTTAACTTCGGAGCATTGGGGAACTTTTGGCTCCTCAAACTTTGCTGTAATGGCTAGTCGCGTGGGACTCGACCTTTTCCAATTTTGTGTCGCCTTTGTAGGCCTTTGTTTTCTGGCTTCTTTCTCCCAACTTCAAATTCAGAGCATTTAGGGTACCTTGGCTTTTTTTCATCTCTTTTCCGAGACGGTTAGCCACGTGGGACTCAACCTTTTCAACTTTATTTGCCTTTATAGGCACTCCATTTGATTTTCTCTTTCCAAGAGTTTTGATTTCGAAGCATCGGCCACCATGGCTAGTCGGGATCGACTTGATGCCCGTGGTTAGGCTGGGTGCCTTTCTGTACATTAGCTCGCACCAAATGAGAACCCTGTAAATCAGTCTTGCCATCCTTTCTTTGTCTTAGTTTTGGAACAGTGTTAGACCAAAAGGTATTCAAAGAAAACAAACAATGGAATGGAGAATGAGTTTAAATCAAGAAGTGTCCCTTTCGGGTAAAGGAAAGAAGGACTTATCTAGAGTACATGCGGACTTCAATGAACATGACATGCCTTTTGGACTAGATGCCTGATCTGTGTAAACCGTCCGACTCTAAGAAATTCATCACATTTTTTGCCTCAAAATCGAGAAACCTTGCCAGGACTCTATCGGTGCCGATGGCTGTGAGGATCCTCTTTTTGATCAGGGGAGCCCTTTGCGGGTTTTCACGAACTGACCTCTCTCATTTCTCTTCTCGCCTTATAGTACTCTTTACGAGTTTTCACTGACAAGACTCTCTCGTTTTTCATTTCTCTGCTTACCATCGCCTCATGGTGCCCGTGTGGGTTTTCACCAATAAGACTCTCTCATTTTATTTCTCTCATTTTTATTGCATCGGATCCAAGTAGCCGTATTCTCTAATCCTTGGACATTCTCACCGATTGATCGGAAGGACTTGAAAGGATTTGGGTAAAAATGATTTGGATCGAATTACAACTTTGGAACCATTAAGGCGGGATCATCGCCGGACCATTACAACATCTACCTCAGTTTCACTTTTGGGGAAATTTGGATTATTGTTTTGGTGTGACTGAACTCTAGAGAGAGGCTGCCTACGTATCCTTTCGGAATCGAGTCGAACACAGTTCAGGGAAACTTTGTTTTTTATTTTCTTTTGTTTTCTGTTTTTTTTTTGTTTTATTTTATCTTTCTTTTTCTTTCCTTTTCCTCTTTTTTTTTCATCTTTTCTCTTTTTTTTTTCATTTTCCTTGTATTTTCTTCCTTTTTTGTATTTTTCTTTTTTTTTTCATTTCATTTTTTCAATAACACTTTTAGGTTCCAAAGAGGATAATCAAAGAAAAGGGAGCCGACTTAAAGGGTTTGAGAAGGGTTGATAGTGTTTAGCTAGCGAGAATAAAAGCCTTCGTCATCCCAACCGAAGAATATTAGTACTATATGGAGGATCCAACATACTACCTTTTGACTGCATTTGCATTGATAGTTATTTCAGGGACATTTCCTTCAATGTGTCCCAAGTACAACGCACTCTTTTGGTAGAACTCTTGTTGCAATGTATGGACCTTTCCGATCCGGGAACCAATTTTTCTTCAGTTGTTCCAACTCTTTGTTTTATTTCCTTAAACTTTATCTTCATTGAGATCTAATCCTTGATTCATTATTTCGAGGTCTGACAGTTTTCAGGATCTGGGCATGAAGTCCGCAAGCATGTCATGTTATTGAAATCTGCATTTAACAAAACTAAAAATAGAATAAGAAAGAAAAATGACAAGATTAAGAAAAGAGACATTCTTGGACAATGAAATATTAATTTCATTTGATTTTTGATTTTTGATTTTTTGAAGATAGAAGGGTTTACATCAGAAAGTAAGACAATAAGGTAAAACATCTGGATCACACCCTGAAATAATCCGGACGCTGAAAAGATAGCAAGACTGTCTACTAAGACTCCCGTCTGATGGGGAACTTTCATGCTTAGCAACCATTTTTTGGCTTTTCTTCTGTCTCGGCAATGGCTGCAATGGCTTTCAGTGCCAGATTAAATTCCTCAGCTTCACAAATCATTCTGACCATTGGCCCGATATTGTGGGCATGCAACATATTGTTCATGACATCAGGATCTTTTTCATCCCGAAAAACGATTCTTTCAGCTTCAATCAAATCTTCAACTGCCCTTTTGAGGGTCCAACAGTCCTCCGTACTGTGTCCCACTGCTTCAGAGTGGTATTCACATCTAGCATCAGCTCAGTGCACTGTGGACTCGGGGTTCGGCCGGTTCGGGCCACTAGCTACAATAGATCTAGCCTGATTAGCTTTTGGAACAAGCTTGAATACGATTCACCAATAGGGGTGAACTGATTCTTTTTGAAAGGCTCTCTTAGGCGAGGATTGTATTGGGGATCATTTGGTTGAAAATTATATGGAGCTTGGTAAGGATGGACATTTATGCGAGGTGGAGCTCGGTTTTGTGTATGATGTTGTGGCTACGTGTAAGGTTGCACGTTCATCACCGCATAAAGAGGTGGTGCCACGACATAAGCATCGTCTTGAAAGTGACAATAATGTGTGGAGGGAACATAGAAGGCACATATGATTGGCTGAGTGACCTGCGGGCCCCCCTCGAGCTTGAAGCCATCATGACTCCGTCTTCACTCCCATTGTTGTTCATCAAACCCTTCGAACCATTCTGAGCAGCCTGTGATGTGGCTTTAAAAGTAGCATGACTCAAGATTCGACATGTTTTTAAACCGTTTTCAACCATTTCCCAAATTTTGATAGCCTCAGCAAATGGCTCACCCATGGCGGACATCATGTTCTGGAAGTAGTTCGTTTTTTGGGCCTGTAGAAAAACCGTGACCATTTCAATTTCATCCATTGGAGGTTTTACCCTGGCAGCTTGCTCACTTCATTTGACAACATATTCGTGGAAGCTTTCCATGATTTTCTTTTTCAAATTGGACAAAGAGTTTCTATCGGGAGCGATGGCCACATTATATGGAACTGGCGAACAAAATCTCGGTCCATATCATCCCACACATACCAATGGGTAATTTCTTGATCCGTATACCACTCAGAAGCGATTCCGGTGAGGCATTCCCCAAAATAGGACATTAGCAGCTCCCCTTTTCCACCAGCGCCTCTCAACTAGTTACAGTATCAGTTCAGGTGAGCAACCGAGTCTCCATGCCCGTTGTACTTTTCAAATTTTGGTGTTTTGAAGCCAACTGGCAAGTGTACATGGGGAAACATACAGAGGTCAGAGTATGAGACACTCTTTTGGCCACTTAGACCTTGCAAGTTTTTCAGGCTTTGTTCCGAGCTCTTCATCTTTCAAGCTATTTCTTCTTGCCCGGGATTTTTAGCAACCTTTTCTTGTTCCATCGAGAGATCATATTGCGAAGGTTAAGTGAAAGAGTACGGGGTCACATTTGTTATTTATGATTGAAGTTGTGGACCCTAAAAGGTGAACATTGGAGGCTCAATATACGGCCGTGGTAAAGTTAGTTGTGCTCTGGTGCAGACTGGTGCTGTAGAGAACAATATTGGAGGTGCCCTGGAAACTAGCGCCTGGGGGCGAACCAAAGAAGGCATGCCCGGAACAATGGACGACATTGGAGGGTGCCCGCATGGGATGAGCGGGTTAGGCGTAGGGGCGTTGGAAACCTCACCTGACCTAGGGATCAACTCAGCGAACCCAGGGATTGCACTTGGAGGTTCCCTACCATTAGACCAGGCTTCCCACATTTCCAATATGCGGAGACGCAATATCCTATTCTCTTCAGCAGCCGCTGATTCTAGTTGTGGAACAGCCGGTGCTGGGCTATCCTCAGGATCGATGATTTGTAGATGGCTTTCAGAGGCCATAGGAACCTTTCCTTCGGATCTTGCGAAGTAAGGGTGGGAAGCTAGATACCAACAAAACCAAACACCTGAATAGAACCTGGCTAATTTGCACACCCAACAACCTTGTTAGTTTTGAGACATTTAACTTATAGAAAATCGCATGTTGGGATGCAATGCACCTAGAAGTTAAACGCTTCTACCATGTATTTGAACGGTTATATGTTTCATCCTGGCCTTGACTAATTCCTTTAGTATGTACCTCTTTTCTTTTATTTCTGCCTCTCTTTAATCACTCTTGATTTTTTTTCTATCGCTCCTTTTGTTTTTCTCACTCTTCTATTTTTGTCGCTCTATTTTTTTTCATTGTTTTTTTTCACTCAGTTTTTCTTTCTTTTTTTTCAGTTTATTTTTCACTCAGCTAATTCTATGGCTATGATCGAATCCAATGGGGATTGCCTACATATCATGACCCCGCATGAATCAGATCTTGCGTAGTTCGGGAAGATCGGGGATGGAGTAAATAAACTAATAATTTTTTTGGTTGGAATTTTAGAAAGAAGTGTTTTACAAGAAGAAAGGAAATATTCTTTTTTTGATTTTTTTATTTTGATTTTTGTTTTGTTTTTGAAAGAAAGACTTCTAAAAATTCATTTGCTTTTGATTTGAACTTTGAGAATTTTAAAAGTAAAAAGAAAATATATTTGTTTGAATTTACATTTGTTTTATCTCTTTCTAAAGAAGAAAGAAAATATTTTTTGGATTTTGGATGTTGCCTCTTAATTTTCGAAAGAGGGACTTTTAAGAAAATGTTTTGGATTTCTGAGTTTTTATTTATTTATTTACAAAAGTACTTCTGAAGAAAAGCGAAAATATTTTTGGACTTCAATTTTATTTTTTTAATTTTTTTATGACATTTACGAAAGAAACACTTCTAAAGAAGGAAAAGACTATTTTTTTTTCTTTCCTTTTTTTCTGATTTTTTTTTAATTTTTGGGAAAAATACTTTAAAATAAAGGAAACCCGCATTTTGGATTTTGATTTTTTAGATTGATTTTTTATTTTATTTTTTTTCATGTGAAACACTTCAAAAAGAAGGAAACTATTTTTTTTGAGTTTAAATTTTTTTTTTTGCTAAGGAAATGCTTCCAAGGAGGAATTTTTTTTTTTGATTTTCTTTTTCTTAAAAACGTTTGGGCCGGAACCGATAAGGTTTGCCTTCGTATCTCACATCCGGTGAGAATCAGACCCGCGTAGTTCGGTCAGTTTTGACGCAACAGGAAAATATGACTTATTTTAAAATGATTTTTCCTTTTTTTTTCAAAATTTTGGCAGAGTTTCAGGATAAATCAAATACATGCCTCTCACTCTTTTTGATTTTCTTTTTTTTTTCCTTTTTTTGATTTTCTTTCCCTATTCTAAAAGCCGGTCAACATGCAAACTGAAACAAACAGATGCGCAAGTAGCACATAAGATGCATCAGAATGGTCATTTTAATTTGGGTACACCTGTCCTAGACGGACCCAACCCCTGTGTTAAGTCCCCAAAGTCAAATGCACGTGATGCAAACAAGCATTCCTACTAGGGATCCGGCATGAGGCTGAGTTATTCTAAGTTTAAAAACCTAGGTATATTGTTCTAGACTTGGTGTACCCGAGCGGACAACTCGAGCCGAGGGGGAGGGGCGCTACGTACCGGGAACCAAAAGGCCATCCGGCTTTGTAACTTGTCCGAGCCTCTTTCTAATTTAAGGTATGACACTAACAGAAAAGGAGTCACGCCAGCATGCATATCCCCGAAGATGAGAAGAGAAAGGTTTTGTAACAGCTTATATACAGTTCAAATAATATCAAAGTGGTAAAAAATAACATTTTGCACATTAGGCCCAAACATGTAAAAATGAGATAATAAATAAAGATAAGTATAACAGTTATTCTAAGGTTGAATTATTGAACCCTGAACCAGAGATTCTGAGCCTGAAAGTTCCCCAGCAGAGTCGCTAGAGCCGTCACACCTCCTTTCTACCCGCCCGAGGGAGCATAAAGGAGTTTTTCCAATTAAAGTGACATTATTCGAAATGGGATTATTTATTTAATTTCAGAGTCGCCACTTGGAATATTTTAATTGATGTTCCAAGTCACCGGTTTATTTTAAATCCCAAATCAAGAAAATTCGACTTTCCTTTTGAAGTCTGCGAACCAGAAATTTTAAGTAAGGAATTCTGTTAACCCAGGAGAAGGTGTTAGGCATTTTCAGATTCCGTGGTTCTAGCACGGTCGCTTAAACTATTAAAATTGGCCTATTATCTGATTTATTACATGTTTTAACCTATGGTGCATTTTAGCTTATTAATCGCTTTTAATTATTTTTAAAACTCTTTTAGGAAGATTCAACATTATTTAAAACATGGCTTGAACCACGCCACATGAAATGCACCCGCGGTTTGCGACACATTCTATTTAACATTGTTAAGAATTGAAATTGGGTCACATGAAATGCACACCCGAATTTAATAATTTAAAGAAAATCAATTTAAAGACCGCGCCTAAAGCAACTAGAAGGTTCAAATTAACAATGTTTGCGAGGTCCATGGAAATTCAATTGATGGCACAACTCAATTTTTAAAGAGTTAATATTAATTAAATGAGGGCCATGGGTTATTTAATGAAAATGACACACCTCAAATTTTCTATAAAAGCTAGCTAGTTTTGTGAGGGCCATGAGTTTTATTTGGCATGGCATGCCTCAAATTACTTCAAAGGAATTTATTATTCGAAGTTGTTATAATCGGGTCACATGAAATGCACCCCCGAATTTTGGAAATTAGGCATCATAACTATGTTACGGGAACCGTACCCATAATCACGACGGTTTATTAATCGCGGGTCTAGAGGCATACTAGCAGTGATTAAGAATTATAATTATTAAGGAAGCAAGACCTTACGAAAATTCACACGGCCTACAATTTACAAGATTAATCACTGGCCCATTTATTAGCTCTATCAAGCAACGCCATTATCCATTAGTTAGTTCCAAATCCAACTTCTGTTAATTGAAATTAAAAATCAATGGCCCCATGAACTTAACACTATTGTTTCATTGTTTTCTCGTTCAATTTTAAAGGACAAATTTAATAACAAGAGGTCGACACTATATGCTCACAAGATCGACAAACTACAAATCCAATGATATAGGTTTTAATCAAAGCTGTAAACACATAACAAATAACGACAAGAAAATCGACTGCAATAGCAGCAATCGAAAGAAAGAACGGACCCCACCCACCAAAAACATTCAACAAAATCAACATAACAACACATTAATGCAAAAAACATTGTATTAGAACAAAACATTCCTACACATCGTAACAGAATCAAGCATTCATAATATTGTAATAGAACCAAAACAAAATGAAAGAAGTAATCTCACCACCAAAAATGGAAACCTCGAACCAGACGAGAAAACCTGTCGGAACCGTGACAAAACTCCACAATGGGCCTCGTCGGCACCTCAGATTTGCTCGATTTCTTTTGGAGATGCGATTGTGTGTTTTGGTTCAGGGGATCCTTAGCGTTAGGTTTTTCTACGTTTTTTCGCCAAAAAAAAGGAGCTGAAGGTGCTGCTCCTTCGAAGAACAAAGGGTGGGCTGTGTTCTGCGGCTGAAGCCTCGCCGGAGATGGAAGATGCGTGGTGAATGGGGGTCCAGCGATGGAGTTTTGATGGACGTTGGTTGCTGCTGGTTTTGGAATGGAGGGGAAGCAGAACGACGAGGTCATTTTTTGGCCGTCAATCACTGAAACTCAGAAAATTCTGAAGCTTTCTTCATGTTTTTGAAGAAGAAAAAGACAACTGAGGGGGGGGGGGGAGTCTTGTATTGAGAATTGCGGCGTAGCTTTTTCCAATTGTCCCTTTTTTCTTTTAGCTGATCGTTAGCCTTTTAGTCTTAGGCTCTAGGTTTGTTTGCTTTCTTTTGTATTTTTTCATTCAAAGCTTTTCTTTGATTTTTCAGAAGACAACAGCGTATTCAATATGTTTTTTAGGCGTAGGTAAATTTAGGGATTAAGTACTATTATATAGGGGTAGGAATTAGGTTAGGGGTATGGGCCTAGGAATTATGGGCTTGGAAATTATGGGCTAGTCCGGAAATTACAATTAAAAATGGGCCGCTTGAACCCAAATTTATTCTTTCCCCCGCGAACGAGACTAAAATATGACCTCATTTATTAATTAGTCGTACTTAAGTAAAATAACAGTTAAAATAAGACCGACCGTTAAAACAAAATTATTTTTTTTGGTATTTTTCAAGATTAAAAATGACTACAAAACATTAAACAAAACTATTTTTTGTAATTTTTATTTTCTTGTAATAAATTAAAATAAAATAGTCAAAATTAATTAAAATCGCGATATTAGGCCTAGATTAAATATTTATGTGCTAAAATATGAAAAATCTTGGGGATGGTTAAAAATCACATGTCTACACAAGCTATAAAAAAGAAATGAATGGGGTCATACCTTTACAGCAGTATCGTTTCAAGTGAGTTATGTTCCAGTTGTTCGGTATATCGTTCACTGTTTATTGCTCCAAGTTTGTACGATCGTTTTCCGGTGATTTGGATAACTTGGTACAAACTTTCCCAATTCTGTCCTAACTTCCCTTCGTTTGGGTTCCGGGTGCTTAGTGTGACCTTCCTTAACACCAAGCTCCTGACGTTGAAGTGTCGAAGGTTGGCTCTTTGATTGTAATACCTTTCGATCCATTGTTTTTGGGCGGCCAACTGGATGAGGGTGGCCTCGCGCCTTTCATCTAACAGTTCCAGTCTCGTATTCATGACCTCATCATTTGACTCTTCGGTTGCATATTGAAACCTGAGACTTAGTTCTCCCATTTCAACTGACATTATAACTTCGGCGCCGTAAACCAACGAGAATGGGGTGGCCCCGATACTGGACTTCGAGGTCGTACGGTATGCCTATAGGACTTCGGGCAATTTTTTTTTCCATTTTCCTTTGGCGTTGGTCAATCTCTTTTTTGAGGTTTTGGTGTATGGTTTTGTTTGTGGACTCCGCTTTACCATTCCTACTAGGGTGATAGGGTGGTTAGAGGATCCTTTTGATCTTATGGTGTTCGAAAATTTTGCTTACTTTGCTGTCGATGAATTGCTTCCCACTGTCGCACACTATCTCGACCGACATTCTGAACCGATATATTATGTGGTCCCAAATGAAATCAATGTCTTCCTTCTCCCTGACTTTCTCAAACGCCTGGGCTTCCCCCCATTTAGAAAAATAGTCAGTCATAAATAATATAAATTGAGCCTTACCAGGTGCCCATGGAATAGGGACGATGATGTCCCTTCCCCATTTCATGAACGGCCAAAGTGATAAGACCGAATGTAGCAGCTCCCCCGGCTGATGAATCGTCGGAGCATGCCTTTGACATCCGTCACATTTTCGTACGAGCTCTTTCGCATCCTTTTCCAAGTCGATCCAGTAATAGCCGGCTCTGATTATTTTCCGAACTAATGATTCGATGCCCAAATGATTTCCACAGTCCCTTAGTGGACTTACCTCAAAACATACTCGGTGTCTCCTGGTCCTAGACATACTATGAGTGGGCCATCAAACATTCTCCGAAATAGGGTACCATCTTCAGACAAGCTGAACCAGACCGCCTTCGTACGCAGCACCCTCGATTCCTTAGGATTCGGGGGTAGTTTTCCGGTCTTCAGATACTTTATATACTTGTTTCTCCAATCCCAAGTTAGGCTTGTTCAATTTATCTCAATGTGACCTTCTTCCACTACTGATCTCATGAGCTGTACTACCGCCCCTGAGTTAAACTCATCATTGTGGACCGATGATCCCAAGTTAGCGAGAGCATCGACCATGCTGTTTTGATCCCGAAGCACATGTTGCAAGGTCTACTCCTTGAACCGATATAACATTACCTGTAATTTATCCAGGTATCTCTGCATTTGTTCCTCTCTTACTTCGAATGTCCCATTAACTTGGTTCACCACAAGGAGGGAGTCACACTTAGCTTCGATCACCTCTGCCCCCAAGCGTTTTGCCAGTTCGAGGCCTGCAATCATGGCCTCATTGTTAGTCAACTTTATAGTCCTAATAGATTGACTAACTACATTATCTTATGGTGGCTTCAATACGATGCCAAGTCCGGAGCCCTTGACGTTTGAGGCACCGCCCATAAAGAGGGTCCAGATTCTCGAGGAAATCCCCAAGTTCAGCAATAATTCTCTTTCGATTTCTGGTATTAGGGCCGACGTAAAGTTGGCCACGATGTCTACCAAAATTTGAGATTTGATAGTGGTTCGGGGTTGATATTCGATATCATACCCGCTGATTTCCACGGCCCATTTGGCCAATCGTCCTGATAGCTCGGGTTTATGCATTATGTTCCTCAATTGGTAAGTAGTCACCACACATATAGGGTCGCATTGAAAGTATGGTTTTAGCTTCCTAGAGGCGCTTAGCAAAGCGAGCGCCAATTTTTCTATTTGAGGATACCTAGTTTAGGCCTCGCCTAGAGTTCTACTAACATAATAGATAGGAAATTGCGTACCTTCTTCTTCCCGGACCAGGACTCCACTTACCCCCAGCTCAGATGCTGCCATGTATAGGTATAACTATTCTTCTTGCCTTGGGATGTGAAGCAAGGGTAGGCTCGAGAGGCACCATTTGAGTTCCTCCAAGGCTTGTTGGCACTCCGGAGTCCATGAGAAGTTATTCTTCTTCTTCAACAGTGAGAAGAACCGATGGCTCTTGTTGGAGGATCTCAAAATGAATAGACCTACAGTGGCTATGCACCTGGTTAACCTTTGTACGGCCTTGACGTTGTCCACTATGGTAATGTCCTCTATGGCTTTGATTTTATCATGGTTGATCTCGATCCCCCGATTAGACACTATAAATCCGAGAATCTTCCCAGACCCTTCCGAACGCACATTTCTCCGGGTTCAGCTTCATATTTTACTTCTATATGTTTAAGGTTTGATGCAAATGTTTTAAATGGTCCTCTACTCGCAGGGATTTAACTAACATGTTGTCAATGTAGACCTCCATTGATTTTACTATTTATTCTTTAAATATCTAATTTACTACGCGTTGGTAAGTGGCACCAGCATTTTAAGTTCAAATGGAATTACGTTATAGCAGTAGGTACTGTATTTAGTGATGAAGGACGTTTTTTCCTAATCCCCTAGGTCCATCCGAATTTGGTTGTACCCGGAATTAGCGTCGATAAAACTGAGGATCTCGTGGCCGGCTGTCACATCGATCATGCGATCGATATTGGGCAAACGGAAAGAGTCCTTCAAGCATGCCTTATTCAAGTCTTTATAGTCGACACACATTCTTAATTTATTCATTTGTTTAGGGACTACCACTACGTTTGCTAACCAATATGGGTATTTAACCTCCCGAATGGACCCTATTTTAAAGAGTTTAGATACCTCGTCTTTGATTAATTCATGTTTGACTTCAGACTGAGGCCTCTTTTTCTGTTTGCCTGGATGAAATTTCGGGTCTAGGCTTAGCTTGTGAGTGGTTATTTTTGGTGGGATCCCCGAGATATCAAGGTGGGACCAAGCGAAACAATCTATGTTAACTATAAGAAATTGAATGAGTTTTTTCTTGAGCTCGGGACTTAACCCCGTGCCTAGGTATACCTTTCGATATGGCAAATGCTCGATCAATATGACCCACTCCAGCTCCTTGACCGTTGATTTAGTAGCGTCGGAGTAGTTGGGGTCTATAAAAGACATAGGAATCTCGTAGTCATCGTCTTCATCGGTCCCCTGCTTCTCCGGTTGGGTCGGGGCCGACGTTAGTAATTACTATTTGGATTCTTCCTTGGTGACCGAACCTAGACCTTTTCTCACTGTGAGTACAGATATCGGGGTCGCCTCTTCGACCACGAACATTTCCTTTGCGGCTGGTTGTTTTCCATAGATTGGTTTAATCCATCCTGGCATTGGGAAATTCAACACTTGGTGTAGAGTCGAGGGTAATGCCCTCATGTTGTGGATCCATAGCCTCCTGAACAGAGTGTTGTAGCTCATATCTCCTTCGATTACATATAACTTGGCTTCCTGGATGATCCCGACGACATTTACTGGTATGTTATCTCCCCTTTGGTAGTTTCACATGCCATGTTGAATCCGTTTAGAACTCGGACTGCTGGCACGATTTGATCTTGTAGACCGAGTTGTTCTACAACCCTCGATCTGATGATGTTGGCCGAGCTACTGGATCAATTTACACACACTTAGAACTCGGCCCCTAGGGAACGTCGACCCCACCGATGATTATGTTAATGATGTGCTGAGGTTCTTCCTGCTCGGTCTGTTTATTAGAATCCCTATACCTTAAATGATTTGTGTCTCGGTCTCTCAAGAATTCTAGGAGATGCCCGTTGTTGAATAACCAGGCTACTTCCTCTCTTAATTGTCGTCAATCCTCTATTCTGTGGCCGTAAGTGCTATGATATTTGCACATTAGGTTAGGATCCCTTTGGGCAGGACCGGAATGTAGATACGATGGCGTCAACATCGACGTTAAAGTTGTACTCTGATAATCTTGGCGCTTCCTTACGCCCGATAGGCCTATCGAAACTGTTTTTCCTTATGAGTCCCCGGTTGCTTTGACCTCGATCACTCCTCCTTTCACTTCTCACAGGGTTTCCCCAGACACATTACCTCTTCGTTCTCCATTGTATGGCTGATAATGATCCTTGGTCGATCTTGGTTCACGATCAATGCCTCTATTGACTATGTCAACGGCTCTAAGGGGATAAACAGACCCGGAAGGAGCCCCAAGTTGATCGTCCTCAACCCTGATTTTTGATTGATACTGGTTATAAACGTCGGCCCAATTGACAGTCGGATATTCTACCAGATTTTGTTTCAACTACTATGAAGCCAACGAGCTTTGAACATTTAGTCCCTGGGTAAAGGCTTGAATGGCCCAATCATCCGCGACCGGAGGCAAGTCCATTCCTTCAATTTGAAACCGGGACACGAATTCCCTGAGCATCTCGATCATTTTCCCTCTGTTTCACATTGAAAAGGTTCGACTTTATGGTCTTAACCTTGATAGCCCCAACATGTGCTTTTACGAAGGAATCTGCAAGCTTAGTAAACGAGTCAATAGAATTAGGAGGTAGACTATGGTACCATATCATGGCTCCCTTGGACATAGTTTCCCCGAACTTTTTCAGCAAGACAAATTCGATCTCATCATCCTCCAAGTCGTTCCCTTTGATATCGCATGTGTAGGAGGTCACATGCTCATTTGGATCGGTCGTACCATTATATTTAGGACTTCGAGCATGCGGAACTTCTTAGGGATCGGTTTTGGAGATGCGCTCAGAGGAAAACATCTTTTGAATGAACTTCTTGGAGTCCAAGACCTTCAATATCGGTGGTGCTCCTAGGATTTGGTTGACCCTGGAATTGCAGGTTTCCACATTCTTGTCATTTGCTTCTATTTTCTTCTCTCCCGATTATATCCGTTATGTCAGTTCCTCGAGCATCTTTATGATCTCAAGATTGGTCCCGACTCATTTTCATTCGACCTCTCCATGATCGATTCATTTGTGCAGGTGACTTCCAAGGATGGCTCGGGCTCAATTCTGCTTGGGACGCGGCTTTGGTTCTACAATTGGGCTATTGTTGCCTATTGAGCTAGTAACATTTCAAAGATCATCTGTTAGTTGATCCCATCACCTTCACCGCCATGCTTATTCTGGCCGATCGATTGAACTTCCCTGCGGATGATGTTCTCTAGATCGCTAGGCAAATTTTCATAGATGGCCACGTGTGAGCTAGCGTCTATCGGGTCTGCGGCCGAAACTCCGCCAAGATCGGCGGGGGGCACCTTGTTACCCGGCACCATGTTGTTGTTCTCGCCATGGTTGCCGGATTCAACATCCACGTTCAGAATGGCTGACTGGGCGTTCAACATTTTGAACTTTGGCCAGAAATCAGAGACACTTTAAAGAACAAGTGTAAAATAGGGTGTTTTATAGAAGTTTGTATCAAATATTCACTATTATCCTTAGCCCCACGTTGGGTGTCAAACTGTTTACTCTAGAAATCGCATAACAATTGAATTTGTAAGTGGTTTTAAGAATACGCAAACTAATCTGACACAAAGCAATAAATTGGATTAAATTGAACAAGTAAAGATAAAAATAATTAAACCACACGCGTAGGATAATTTCAGCTTTAGTAAAATTCCCCCCCTCGATCCAGGCTCAATGTGACCAGCACTGATGAACAAGATAAAAGCTAATGACATGGAAAAAATAATAATATATTGCCTTGGAAAGCGTGTTACAATGTGTTTAATTAATTATCAGACCCCCTTATATAGTAGGAGAGTTCTACTTTAGGTACAACTCTGTAAAAGGTAAAAAATCTTCAGATTAACTGATTGCCGGCTCCTTATCGATACGTGCCGAGATCTCCACCGTGACATCCAGCCGGTCACGGATATTTTGGCCTTCAATAGGCTATGCTTGGTTGTCCGATAATGTTCCCCGAAGCCGTTCAAGGTTAAGACCAACCCGGAACTATGACCCCGATATTCTCGGAAACAGGCGTCATTTCCCCGGATTCCGACTCGATGAGACTTTCGCCTCGATATCGGCCCTTCGTCATCATGTTTCGAGCCTGGCTTATTGGACTTGGGAGATAAATCCAATGAGATCGAGACCAAAGGTGGAGTAATTGGTTGGTATCAACATAAATGTGGTGATGAAGGAGAAATTGCAACAGTTATGCTGCAGTTTTAATCCAAGCCCTTTTATTCATGACCAATTGGATTGGTCCTTTCCAATAGCAAATTATTTTCTTTTTCATTCCAAATTTCAATCTTCCCTCCCCCTTCATCCTATCTCTTTTCGTATACTATTCAATTAGTTGTATTTTCCCATTAATCTTCCACTTTGTGATAATTCATTTTAAACTATTTAAAATGATAAGTGTGCGTCAAATTGGACCGGTCAACAATTTAACACAATGTGGCTATAACAAAAGTACTACGTACCTTAAGTCCTTAACTTGTGACACGAAATTAAGGACAAGAATAAGGAGAAAATTCAGAGGGACTAAAATAATTAGAGGTAAGTAACTAACTTGAACTTTGTCCCTATCTTCGAGTTCCATGCTCTAATGATCATTTTGATCCCCGTTGCTGATTACGTGTATGATTTTGTTAGTCCCACCTTCGAATATATAACTACTACTTTTCGTGGTTCTTAAAATTCTTGTACAACTAATGGTGCCAACGAATCAAACCCATGAAGTGTTTTGCTTGTTTCTTATAAGATCTTTGATCACTTTTTTTTTGGACTAGAGAACCAACAATAAAAAGTTGTAGGGGGGGGGGGGTGAGGATAGAGTTACTAGACCAGTAAATACATATGTTAGGAACCTACTAGGGGAACGAAGTAACAGTACCAATCATAATAGGCAACAATGAGATATTTTGTCATAGGATCAAAGCGCAATATGAGAGGGAATTATATATTTTCCTATTTCTCTACTTCTCCACATTTTCTTTAAATTATTTATCCTTTCTTTCTTTCCTCTTTAATCTTTCTAAGGATGATGGTGAAGAAGAAAATAAAAGACGAAAAGATAATTGGTGGAATTGAAATCATTAGCAAATAATGTGATGCTAGGGGTGTACAAACCGAACCGAAAAATCGCACCAAATTAAAAAATTAAACCAAATCGATTAAAAGCCCCAATTAAGTTTGGTTTGATTTAGTTTGGTATTGAGTAAAAAAATCCGAACCAAACCGACATTTAAATATTTAATTTTTATATATACTTTTAAGATTTTATATAGAATTTTTTTAAATAAAATGTCTAGAAATATTTGGGATTATCTTGTGGGATATAATATTTAATAGTATATGAAGTGCTCCATATTTATTAACCTTAAATAATGGGTTGTATGATCACTTTCTCACAAGTGTTACTGAAATACGTCAATCTCTTTGTTCTTCCATATTCATATCATATGTTAAAATCTGCTAAATTGTTATATCATTTTGAATGTGAAGTGATTATTATTATTTAGGTATCAATTGATTTTTATGTTTAAATACTAAATTCGGTTAACCTTGAAAGTGTACATCAGCGAAACATTCTTGTTAGACGACTGATCGCGCCCAACTATGCCTTATAAAAAGGACTAAGCGGTCGTTGCAAATATAATCCGGTTTACAAGTCCGGAGTTGAATCCCACAGAGAACTAAGGCTTAGCTACAGTTGTTCACTATCACCAAGAAGACAAGCTTGAATAATTCTGAATTTATAGATATTAAGATTCTTGTGTTTAACTAATTAACTAACAAATTAAAATAGTAAATTAACAACTAAAGATACTAAGGGATAGAGACAAGATTAAGGAGGTCTAGAGTTATGATTTCCCTTATTGTCGGAATCCTTCCCGCTATGTTTTCTATAAATTCGCCTAAGTATTCTCTATCGATCATGAGCGCTCTGACTATCGTAACTTTCTTCCGAGTAATTACCACAATTTACTAGACATATTCTCCCGAATTACTCTAGCTGACATTAAGTACAGCTCACTCGGATCGCACCCAAGGTTTCGTTATCCCTAATCCACCTTGTTGTTCAACAACTACCTAAATATGCACTCTCTCCCGAGTAATACATACTAAATAGGCATAGTCAATTGAGAGCTCTTCAACCAACCACAATAATAACGTAATTGAACAAATAGAGAAAATACTACAACAAATCTATATTAACGTAACAAGAAAATCATCCTCCAATAGGTTCCATCAAAACTCTAGATAACAAATTAGCTATTCATAATAGTATGCATAACTACAATACTAGAATTCATAACCAATAATGGAAATAGGAAGAAGGAAGTGAAAAACTCGTAGAAGAATTCTCCGCCTTGCTCCTAGTGTGTTCTTGCCTCCTTAGGTCGAATCCCCGGTCTCCTTAGCCTCCTTAGGTCTAAATTGTATCAAAAGTATGTTCCCCTTTTCAAAATAGCATTTTTACATGTATTTATACCAAGTAGGGTCGGGCCCAGACGAAAATACCTTCTCCCACGTGAAATAGGACAATTACTTTGTAAAATTTGCGCTACCATGCTGCATGGGGCGACACATCATGCAGGGCGGCAGTGGGAAAGTTCAAATTGCTGATTCTGACAGGCTGTAGGAAATTTCCACAGGCGTGGCGCAACACATGCCTCTCTACGGGCCATGGTATTAGGAATTCGTGAAAATGCAAAACATGAAAATTGTATTCCTTTCAAATAGCTTTCCAATGATATATTGTGAAGCCCAAACGGAGTTCTGAGCAAAGAGTTATGTGCATTTTACTAGACAATGCACCGTATGCCCGTTGGATTCTTCGTTTCATTCTTAACTATCATCCGTTGATCCCCGAACACGATCCTGGCTTAATTCCTTGGGCTTTTACTCTGACTTCAAAACTCCCAATCACTTGAATTTATTCCATAATATCTACATAACTCGGAATCACTCCTACAAGGCATAAAATACATAATTAGTGCAAAACACTAGCGATTAAAGCTCAAACTCAACTAAAGTGCAGTAAATAAGAGTGTAATAAGCGACTAAAATACGTAATTATAGCCTATCATCAACACCCCACACTTAAACCATTGCTCTTCCTCGAGCAATCAAACAACACTTTATATAGAAACGATCTTTTTAAGCAATTTTCCTAACTCATCACGCCAAGAATATTTAAAATAGAATAAGCACAAAAGTGTAATATCTTCAGCTCAGGATTTGACTCACAAGTACCACGCATTATTCATAACTCACCCACTTCCTCTAACATAGAGGTCACTGAAATTACCTTTCCTTCATGAATCAAGTGTCCTCATACAACAAAAGAGAGTAGTTCCCCGCAATAAAATTTAAGAACAATTAGGAATTCAAGATAGAAAGAATTCACTCACTCTCAGAAATAACATTCATATTGTCACGACCCAAACCGATGGGCCGCGACGGGTTCCTGAATCCTACATGTCAAACACCCTAAGCATGCGTCTAAGATGTGAATCTGAATAACATCTGCTGAACTACAAAAATAACATATATGAAGGAAACCTGCCAACAAGGCATATGTACATAAACATGCAGGATACAGTGGGTGAGCCGGCAAGGCTGCTATAGACAGCTATACATCCCAAAATTGAAGGCCGACAAGGCGACATACAGCCCAACTAGACATACTGTCCACAGATCTCTAATAGAAACATAACTAACATAGACGGGACAGAGAAACGTCATACCCATATACATATATATATATATACACAAACGTATCGTACCAAAATCAAAAGCAGCTCCGGATCAAGTGGAGCACGCCAACTCTCGCTGATCAGGGATCCCAAGAAGGGGGATCATCAGCTTGCCTACCTGCACCTGCGGGCATGAAACGCAGGCCCCATGAAATAGGGCATTAGTACGAAAAATGTACTGAGTATGTAAGGCATGGAAATTAGTACGTAAAAGACATAGATGAAACATGGAATAAGGAAACACATCTTTAAATCTGAATAACTTTGTAAATTCTGAAACGTTTATAATGTCATGCACGTGCATATAAATGTCGTGCCATGCATAGGTATGGGTGTACATAATATCATCAAGCCACTGAGGGCAACCCATCATATCGTCTCGGCCACTTTGGGCAACATCATCAACATATACCAGCTGATCAGGTGGTGGAGCATATATAACGCCGCAACCTTTTTCCATATCCCATTTACGTATATTTACATATATATGTGTATATAACGTCATCTAGTCATGGGTCAACACACATGTATAAATGGGTGAAATGCATAACACCCCTAGTATTTCTATGAACAGAGTAATTTATTGAAACTGTGCGTTTGCTCGTTTCTTTTGTATAATTCGGACCATGCCAAAAGAAAAAAGGGTTGTCCTTAACATGCCTGTAGTAGGAAAAACTCCGTATAATATTCTGTTGGAAACCTTCATGAATTGAACTTAGAACCTAAAAATCGGATTAAGCTTCTGCACTTTGAAATTGAGGAACGAAATCTTGCTTGATTTGTTGAATTTTGGACGAAATTGTTTCTAATGAAGCTTTTGTTTTGAAATGGAATGTTTCTGCTTCAACGTCCTTGGCTTTGAGTCAAAGGTAGATTGTGGTTTTGAAGCCTTTACAAGGCATTCCTTCTAAATGTCATGGATAAGATTTACAAATCTTATCAAGACTTAAGTCATGATTAGGTTATTACATAGTAGCCATCTAGCAAAGTGACCAAGAGTCATCTTTTGCCATTGTGGCTTTATGCCACGTGGAAGGGTGGGTGAAGATTATTAATCTTTACCCACTTATTAGTTAACTGGGTAATGTTCCGTTACCCGGCAATTAACCAATTACCCGCATAATTTTAAAATTGTCCCAAATTACTTAAAAATTCTATTTATTTTTAATATACTATATATATACTTTATATATTATACTACCGTGGTCATATGGTACTTTTCATGGTACTAGTTCATAATTATCGGGTATTATCGCTCGACCCGTATTTTATTCCAAATTGGCCACTTTCAAGGAAACTCGTTTTCTTTAATTCGTGTACCCTTTATCCTTCAAAACACTTATTTATCGCTTATTATAAATAACATAAATAGGTTAACGTCAAAATGAGCTCATCCCCGAGTCTATGTCAATTAACTGAAGACGAAACGTTTTAATATACGAAAACACGAGATGTAACATCCTTTCCCCCTTAGAAACATTCGTCCTCGAATGTTTAACCTTCGGGGATTTATATAACCTTGGCAGAGTCACCCTTGGTAACAATACTACAACCAACTCTTCCTATAGAAACTTAAGGTTATGACGTCTCAATCGGATCCTTCTCTTGAGGAGGAAATAAATAGGAATATCTAGACTTTATTTCTTCCTCGGACTCCTAAGTTACTTCTTCTACATTGTTGTTTCTTCAAAGTACTTTCTCCAAAGCTACGTCTTTAGTTCTCGATCTCTGAATCTGTCCGTCTAATATAGCAATGGGAGTTTCTTCATATGATAGCTGCTTTGTGACCTGAACGTCGCAACTAGCACAATTCTGGAAGGATATCCGATACATTTAAGGAGCATAGACACATGAAAGACTAGATGTACAGACTCCAAGTCCGAAGGCAAGTCCAATTCATATACTACCTGGCATACTTTGCGTATGATCCTTTATGGTACCATGTACCGGGGGCTAAGTTTTCCTTTCTTTTCGAACCTCATAAGACTTTTCATCGATGATACCTTTTTGGAATACCCAATCGTCCACCTGAAATTCCAAGTTTCGTCGTCGATTATCCGCATAAGCCATCTGACGGTCTTGAGCTGCCAATAGACTTTCCTGTATATGTTAATTTTCATGATTGCCTGATTTACCAATTCTAGTCCTACTAATGTAGCTTCCCAACATCGAACCACTCTATTGGAGATCTACACTTTTGTCCGTAAAGAGATTCATATGGATCCATATGAATACTAGAATGGTAGCTATTATTATATGCGAACTCAATAGGCAGCAGATGATCATCCCAGCTACCTTTGAAGTCTATCATACCAGCTCGTAACATATCCTCCAGTGTTTGAATAGTACGCTCAGCCTGTCCGTTTGTCTAGGGATGAAATGCTGTACTAAGACTTACTTGAGTCCCCAATCCCTTTTTGGAAGGACCTCCAGAAGTTAGTTGTAAATTGAGCTCCTCTATCCGAGATAGTTGATACAGGGACACCATGCAGTTGTACTATTTTCTTAATATAAAGCCTTGCAAATCCTCTGAGGAATATGTAGTCCTAACGGGCAGAAAGTGGGCTGACTCTGTAAGCCTATAAACAATCACCCATATCGAATCGAACTTACGCTGGATACGAGGTAAGCCTACGATGAAATCCATATTGATTACTTCCCATTTCCAAGTCGGAATCTCCATAGCCTACAATAATCCACCTGGTTTCTGATGCTCAATCTTATCCCGCTGACAGTTAGGACACTAAGCAATGAACTCTGCTATATCCTTTTTCATTCCGTCCCACCAATATACTCCCCTAATATCATGATACATCTTTGTCGCTTCTGGATGGATAGAATAATGAGCATAGTGAGTTTCTTACATAACCTGCTGACACAGCCCTGCAACATTAGGGACACATAATCGTTCTCGATATCTAAGGACCCCATCTTCTGTAATCTCAAACGGTGTCTTCTCTTTCTGAGGGGTGGTATCCCTATAATGAACTAACACAGGATCCTCGTACTGGTGTTCCTTTACTTTAGTTACTAAAGAGGATGTTACCGTATCCTGAATAGTAATTCCAATATCACCTGAGTCCAGTAACCAAACTCCAAGACTAGCTAGCTGGTGAACCTCATGGGCTATTCTCCCCTATCTTTTTCTAGCTATAAATATGACAGGCTACCCATAGATCTACAACTAAGGGTGTCAGCTACTAAGTTTGCTTTCCCCGAATGGCATAAAATATCAACGTCATAATCTTTAAGTAGCTACAACCATCTTCTTTTACGTAAATTCAATTCTTTTCTTCTTCTTTTATATTATTAAAGATATACTGGAGGCTCTTATGATCTGCATAGATACCAACATGAATGCCATACAAGTAGTGCCTCCACATCTTTAGTGCATGAATTACCAAGGCTAACCCTAAATCGTAGGTAGGATAGTTCTTCTCGTGCTTACTTAGTTGTCCAGAAACATAAGCTACAACCTTACTAAGCAGCATCAACACACGATCCAATCTAATGCTTGAAGCATCACAATAGATAACATAACCATCGGTCCTTTCTAGGAGCGGTAGAACCAGTAATGAAGTTAATCTATCTTGCAATGCCCGGAAACTTCGTTCGCAAGGATTGGTCCATTGAAACATAGTTCCCTTCTGAGTTAACTTACATGGGTATCCTAATTTGTTTTTTACAATTCAGGAAATTCCCCTCTTCGGAGGCCTAAACTTCATCCTTTATCCATCACAATTACGCCATTATCCTACTATTAGGGTAGTATTTCATCTATTCTAAACGTTACTAGTCTTAGACTCTTTTAAGTTCTTTCAGGCTATACTGAGCCTTTTGTAACTTAGAGAAATCATCAGTTTTCTTATGAACTTATTCCCAAGGACTTATCCATTCTCGCTATCTTTTTCACTCATCTTTTCTTATCCTTCCTCCTGTCTTCCTAAAACCTTGTCGCTCTATCATACTTTAGCTTGCGACCTACACATATCTATTTATACTTATTCCCAACCTTTATTCAATTTGCTTGCACCATAGATTTCCTTATGTTATTCTAGAACATCAAGCGAGACACTACATACCACTTTGATCAAAGGTGCTTAGAAGAGAAGAAAATTTCGTTACAAGTTTCTTGTAATAACCTTCCAAACGGAGAAACTACAAACCATTATCAGTGTTGTGTGTCTAGGCGAAGTCTTAACTGCCTCAGTCTCTTGTGTATCCACCCGGATGTCTTCACCCAAAATAATAAACCCAAGGAAAGCTACAGAGTTCAACCAAAATTTACATTTAGAGAATTTTGCATACAACTTCCCTTTTTATCAAACTCTGGGTACAATACGCAAGTGATTTGCATGCTCAGCCTCTGAACGAGAATACACCAATATACAATCGATAAATATAATTACAAACAGATCTAAAAAAATCCTGAACACACGGTTCATCGAGTCCATGAATACTGCTGGGGCATCGCTCAGACCGAACAACATAACCCGAAACTCAAAGTGCCCATATCTAGTCCTGAATGATGTCTTCGGAATATCTTTATCCTTAACCCTTACCTGATGGTACACGGACCTTAGGTCTATCTTTGGAAAACACTTGGCACCTTGCAACTGATCAAATAAATCATCAATTCTTAGGAGTGGCTACTTATTCTTGATCGTCACCTTATTCAGCTACCTATAATCAGTACACATTCATAAGGAATCATCTTTCTTAAACAATACAGGTGCTCCCCATGGTGAGGTACTAGGCCAGATAAAGCCTTTTTCAAGCAAGTCCTTTAATTATTCTTTTAACTCTTTCAACTCTGCGGGGGATATTCTATAGGGAGGAATAGATATTAGGTGAACATTTGGTAGTAGGTCAATAGCAAACTCAATTTCTCGCTCTGGCGGGAGACCCTAAAGTTCATAAGGAAAAACATCAGGAAACTCATTAACCCCAGGGAAGGACTGAATGGTTGGTAATTCTAATTCCACATCCCAAACCCGAACTAAGTGATAAATATAGTCCTTTATGATCATCTTCCTTGCCTTGAGATAGGAGATAAATTTACCTCTTGGTGATGCTGTATTACCTTCCCATTCTAAAACAGGCTCTCCTGGGGACTGAAATTAAACCATCCTTGACCTACACTTGATGTTAGCATAACAAAAAGCCAATCAATCCCTACCTATTATAATATCAAGTTCTACCCAACCGAATACCACGTACCTTATCCTTGTTTATTATCAAATTTATCACGGGCCATTACGGGGCACATCTATATATATATATATATATATATATATATATATATATATATATATATATATATATATATATATAAGTAACAATATTAAGACTTAACTCGCATAACTAATTTAGAAAAAGATTTATATACATAGTAACAGGACCCAAGCCGATGGGCCGCGACGAGCACCCGGCACCTTACTCAACCGAGTACCAACGTAACATATCTTTCTTATTACATAATCATATACACGTGATATATGGGCCGAATAGGCCAATATAATCATTTATAAACTCAAAACATAGGCCGACAAGGCCGTACAATCTTTCTCGTACACGACACATGTCTACAAGCCTCTAAGAGTACATAAATGTCATAAAGGTCGGGACAGAGTCCCGCCATACCAAACAATACATGTCTAAATCATATTAACCAAACAAGCAACTCCGAAGCAAATTGAGCGCACCAACATCTTCCGCTGAGCTGATAACCTACTTGGAGGGCTCTCGACCTGTCTATCGAGACCTGCGGGCATGAAATGCAGCGTCCCTAGGAAAAAGGGACGTCAGTACGAAAAATGTACCGAGTATGTAAGGCACATAAATAAGTACATAATAGACATGGAAGAAATATAGAGTAATTAATTCAACCTGTAAGTCTTAATAACTCTGTAAATCATAAATTACTTTTAGCGTCATGCATATGCATATGAATGTCATGTCATGCGTAGGTACATGTTTCATAACATCATCAGTCTCTGAAGGCATCCCATCATATCATATTGGCCACTGTGGGCAAAATCATCTGCGTATACCAGCTGATTAGGTGATGGATATAACACCATAACCTTTCACATATCCCATATACATATATATATATATACATACATATATAAGTGTATATAACACCATCTGGTCATGGGCCAATGTACATGAATGCAATGCATGCAAAGTACATTAATAAAATCTTTCACAATGTCATAAGACCATTTTGCCTTTGAGTAATATCATAAAGTAAAGTCTTTCAACTTTTGTATTTTTCTGAGACCCATGAATAGATGATAAAATATTATGACACATGGAAATTCAAGAACATAGATATCTCTAATACTTCTATGAATAGAGTCATTCATGGAATTTGTGCATTTGCACGTTTCATTCGTATCGTATGGATCATGCCAAAAGAAAGAAGGGATACCTAAGCCGATTCTCTTCACAATCCCTCTAACACACGTCTTTTGAGAAAAAATATGCAACAGTGGATTGAAGTAAGGAAAAATACGTATGGTATTCTTGAGAAAGATTGTACTGTGTTCTCTTAGAATTGCAAGGTTCCAACTTGATATCTCATTCGTTGAGACTACTCTTTGTATTTTTCCTTTTCATTTTCCTTCCTTTTTGATCCAAGAATTGGACACCATTTAAGAAAGTAACCTTTCACATTTGAAGACGTTAGAAACCAAAGAAAGTAAAGGACCAAAGTCTCTTAAGAGTTTGCTGAAATCTTTCTTCATTATCTTGTAGAGACACCAAGTGAATTAGAGAAGTCTTAAGTATTTGGGTGTGGGCCCCACTTATGTATGACTTGACCAACAAATTCTTCTAAATGTGCCACATAATCGCATGACTTTCCTAGTCATTATTTGAGTCCCTACTTGCTGCCACTTGGTTAATACTTATCCACATCAATAATTATCCATCATTTCCTTAATTAACTTGTTAATCCCTCACTAATCCAATAATTAACTAATTATCCACATAATTAAGAATTATCTCAAATCACTTAAAATACTACTCACTTTTAACACACCTTATACACCTTACTATCATGGTCATGTGGTACCTAGTGTGGCACTAGTCCATAAATACGGGGTATTATAGCTTGCACCATATTTTATCCCAAATTGTCAAACTTCGACAAAACTCATTTTCTTCGATTCGCCTACCCTCTCACCTTCACGAATTTAATTATTACTTGTGAAATAGCATAATCCTTATAATCTCTAAATAATCTTTTACTTGGACTAATGTCAATTGCCTTGCGACAAATTCAACGTACAATACTTCAGGGTGCAACATCATTGTAACTTAATACTGCAAAGCGTGACATCACCGTAATGTATTACTGCATAGGGTAACATCATCGTAATATATTACTGCAGAGCATAACATCGTCGTAATACTGCGAGGCATAACACATAGGGGTCGACTAGGTCGTAGACATATCATACCCAAAACTATATATAGGATACTGTCTACAAAACCTCTAAGTAGGCATAACCATAATATATACAAGTCCGGACGGAGCACCCTACATCCTCATAAAACAACCTAACACATTTAGAACCCTGACTTGGTAATATTCCAAGAAGAGGAGGAACTCACCAACCAAAAACTAACACTTGGAGGAAGTCTATAGTAGAGGGTCCTTGCCTCATCCTATATAAGAACCTCGATCGGACACACTTCGAAGCGGAATATTCATGTCCTTATCAGTTACCTTCCTCCTCTTGGCCTGACTACTATCTTCTTCCTCTGCGTATCCCATAACATACACCGACGAACCTTGATTGACGGACTCCCAAGACTGTGAACTATCTGGAACCTCAGAAGAGTTGGTGTTCACAAATACCTTGACATAGTTTTGAGCCTGGGGGAATCCCGGTTGTGCTAATCCATGCACTACTCCCCTCATACCCTGATCAACGGGCTATGAAACTAAGGGCCTTGGTGAGGTCGGAATTCCTCTCACCCCATCTACTGCTGGAGTGGTCGAAACAGCTCGAACGAATGACTCACATGGATCCCCGGATGGATCCTCCTTAATAGAACCCATGATCTCCGATGGGTTTGAATCCATAGTATAACTTATCTCTCTTTCTAACACCTTCTTAGCCTTCTGACCCGTGCTAGCGGCTGTAGTCTTCAGAGGCATCGCTGAAAACGTAACACATCGTTAGGAATATGAATGCTTCTATCGCACGATCTAAGATAAGAAAAGAGGATAACATCCTATATGTCCTGTAGACTCCTATCTATAAGTGTGGTACACAACACACCCATAAACAAGAATCTAGACACGGTCTATAGACAACCCTAGGACCGAACTGCTCTGATACCACTTTTGTCACGATCCAAACCGATAGGCCGCGACGGGAGTCTGAGTCCTACCTGTCAAACACCCCTAAGCATGCTTCTAAGATGTGAATCAGAATAACATCTGTTGAACTACAAAAATAACATATATGAAGGTAACCAGCCAACAAGGCATATGTACGTATACATGCAGGATACAGTGGGTGAGCCGGCAAGGCTGCTATAGACAACTATACATCCCAAAACTAAAGGCCGACAAAGCCACATACAGCCCAACTAGACATAATGTCCACAGACCTCTAATAGAAACATAACTGTACAAAGACGGGACTAAGCCACGGCAACCCACATATATATATATATATATATATATATATATATATATATATATATATATATACAAAAGTATCATACCAAAATCAAAAGCAGCTCCAGATCAAGTAGAGCATGCCAACTCTCACTGATCAGGGATCCTAAGAAAGGGGACCGTCAACTTGCCTACCCGCACCTGCGGGCATGAAACGCAGGCCCTGTGAAATAGGGCATCAGTACAAAAAATGTATTGAGTATGTATGGCTTGAAAATTAGTACGTAAAAGACATAGATGAAACATGGAATAAGGAAACACATCTTTAAATCTGAATAACTTTGTAAATTCTGAAACATTTATAATGTCATGTACATGCGTATAAATGTCATGCCATGCATAGGTATGGGTGTACATAATATCATCAAGCTACTGAGGGCAACCCATCATATCGTCTCGTCCACTGTGAGCAACATCATCAACATATACCAGCTAATCAGGTGGTGGTACGTATATAACGCTATAACCTTTTTCCCATATCCCATATACATATATTTACATATATACGCGTATATAAAGCCATCTGGTCATGGGTCAATGCACATGAATATATGGGTGAAATACATAAAAATATGTAATAATCTCAATATTCGTTTCAGATAAACTTTTGTAACAGTGCATTATTCTGAGACCCATGAATAGAAGATAATAATAATTCTCATAGGGAATCAAAAATATAGACACCCCTAGTATTTCTATGAATAGAGTAATTTATGGAAACTGTGCGTTTGCTCGTTTCTTCTGTATTATTCGGACCATGCCAAAAGAAAGAAGGGATAGTCTTAACATACCTGGAGTAGGAAAAACTCCGTATAATATTCTATTGGAAATCTTCATGGATTGAACTTAGAACCTAAAAATCGGATTAAGCTTCTATGCTTCGAAATTGAGGAACGAAATCTTGCATGATTTGTTGTAGTTTAGACGAAATTGCTTCTAATGAAGCTTTTGTTTTGAAATAAAATGTTTCTGCTTCAACGTCCTTGGTTTTGAGCCAAAGGCAGATTGTGGTTTTGAAGCCTTTACAAGGCATTTCTTCTAAATGTCATGGATAAGATTTACAAAACTTATCAAGACTTAAGTCATGATTAGGTTATTACATAGTAGCCATCTGAAAAAGTGATCAAGAGTCATCTTTTGCCATTGTGGCTTTATGCCACGTGGAAGGATGGGTGAATATTATTAATCTTTACCCACTTATTAGTTAACCGGTTAATGTTCCGTTATCCGGTAATTAACCAATTACCCGCATAATTTTAAAATTACCCCAAATTACTTAAAATTCTATTTATTTTTAATATACTATATATGGTACCTTGCATGGTACTAGTTCATAATTATCGGGTATTATCGCTCGACCCGTATTTTATTCCAAATTGGCCACTTTCAACAAAACTCGTTTTCTTTAATTCATGTACCCTTTATCCTTTAGGACACTTATTTATTGCTTGTTATAAATAACGTAAATACGTTAATGTCAAAATGAGCTCATCCCCTAGTCTACGTCAATTAACTAAAAATGAAAATTTTAACGTACGAAAATGCGAGATGTAACACATATGCCACAAAATATGCACCATAGGCTTGCCCGTAGAATATTACTCTACTAATCGAGCTCATTCAGTCTAAGAGGGGGAGGATGTAATGAGGTTTGTTTAAGAGGGGGAGGATGTAATGATGTTTGTTTAAGAGGGGGGATGTAACGACCCGGCTAGTCGTTTTAAGAGTTACCGCTCTGTTTCCCCCATTTCTGCTTCTTATTGCTTGGTTTATTGGTTCTATGTGTGCTCGGGTTGTTTGCTCGGGTTCGGAAAGATTTTGGTAAAGTTTGAGTCACTTAGTCTCTTTTGAGGAAGCTTAGGTTGGAAAAATCAATTGGATGTTGACTTATGAGTTAAAGGGCTCGGATGTGAGTTACGATTGATCAGATAGCTTCGGGAGGTGATTTTGGACTTAGGCGCATGATCGGAATGTTGTTTTGGAGGTCCGGAGTAGATTTAGGCTTGAATAAGTGAAATTGGAATTTTGGCGTTTACCGGTTGATAGGTGAGATTTTGATATAGGGGTTGGAATAGAATTCTGGAAGTTGTATTAGTTATGTTGTATCATTTTGGATGTGTGTGCAAAATTTCAGGTCATTCGGTCGTGGTTTGGTAGAAATTTTGATACAAAGCGTAATTTAGAAGATTTTAGAATTCTTAGGCTTTAATTTGATGCGAATTTAGTGTTTTGATGTTGTTTTGAGCGTTCCGAAGGTTGGAACAAGGTTGAATGATATTATGGAATATGTTGGCATGTTTGGTTGAGGTCCCGGGCACCTGAGATGAGTTTCGGTGGTTAAGCGGACCATTTCAAGATGTTGAGAATTGCAGAAAATCTGCTGAAGTGTTGCAGAAAATTAACTTTCGTGTTTGCGAGTAGGCCCTCGCGTTCGCAAAGGGTTAGCAGGTGAGGCTGAGGATTTAGCCTTCGCGTTTGCGAGGAAGGTTCCACATTCGCGAAGGGCTGGGATCTTTTGCATCGCATTCGCGAGGTATCAGACGCGTTCGCGTAGAGGAAAGTTGAGCAGCTGGGTTCAGGTGGATTTGTTCTTCACGTTCGCGGAAGGAGAGTCGCGTTCGCGGTGAGTAAGGGAGCTAGGTTTTCGCATTCGCGAACTGGGAGTCGCGATCTCGATTAAGGGAATTTGGTCAAAGTAAGTTTGTGCTTCGCGAACACGAGGCGTTAACCAATTTCGCGAAGAAGGATTGGATGCCTGGGCAGAATGTTTAAATAGCCATTTGTCAGCAATTTTGGGGTTAACTTCCACCATTTTTGAGCGATTTTGGAGCTTTTTGAAGAGGATTGAAGAGGGATTCAAGGGGAAACACTTGGAGGTAAGATTTATGGACTTAATACTCGATTTTTATGTGATTTCTACCTAATTAATCATGGAATTTAAGTCTAATATTGAAGAACTAGGGCTTGTAATTGGAGACCTAGAAGTTAGGATTTGAGGGGTCGTTTTTAGTTGGATTTTGACGCTTTTGGTATGAATGAACTCGGGGAGTAATAATGAGTCTACTGATGTAAATTTTATCAAAAACCGAGACGTAGGCCTAGGGGTCGGGTTTGGCAAAATCGGGATTTGTGTTGTAATTTGATTTATTTCGACTGGGATTTGTTCCTTTAGCATATTCTGTTGATTTTGCACTGATTTTTTTTAGATTTGGAGCATCCAGAGACCGATTCGAGGGGAAAAGGCATTGCGAGATAGAGATTTGGACCGGATAGAGGTGAGTAATGATTGTTAATGTTGTCCTGAGGGTATGAAACCCCAAATTTCACATCGTTGTGCTATATTGAGGTGACGCACACACTAGATGACGAGCGTGGGGTCATGCACCGTTGGGGATTGTGACTTAGTCCATCCCGAATGACTGTTTTACAGTATATTTGACTGAATATTGTTTGCTATCATCATGTTTTGGGGTGAATGCCATATTTGGGCCTTGTGCCAACTATTTGAACCCTTAGAGGATTTTTACTGATATTTCCTCATTGGTTTGACTTTATAATTGTATTCAGTTATGCTTTATTCTACTGTTTTCATAACCCAACCATGATTACTCCGTTTAATACATTAAATGATAATTTGGGTTCAGCATCATGTTTTACTATTTCCCGAGTGGCTTATGAGATTCTGACTGAGTAAGGGCCGAGGGCCTGTGTTGTGAGGTTATTGAGCTGATTCATTATTATGAGGCCGAGGGCCTAAGATTTGTACGCCACGAGGTGGCTTGTTGAAATGAGGTCGCGGGCATACTGATTATTCCATGAGATGGCCTTATATTACGCTTGGGTCGTAAGGGGCCCCTCCCGAAGTTTGTACACCCCCAGTGAGCGCGGTTACCCATTGTGATTTGAGATATAGCCCGAGGGGCTGGTATTGTCCCATGTGTTGCCCGAGGGGCTGATTATGTTGGTATTGTGCCCGAGGGACGATTCTTTATGTGTTTAACTTCCCGAGTTGCCTGTCATTTACTTTCTTAACTGTTAAAAAGGCATTTTAAAGAAGGTTAAACTGAATTAAGGTGACTTTACATGTTTTCACTGTTTCATTGGTTTTACTAGCTTTTACCGCTTCTTTATAGCCTGTTGATGTGCCTTTACGTGATTTCTTATCACTCAGTATTCATTTATTATTATTACTCACAGAGTTGAAGTACTCACTTTACTCTCTACACCCCGTGTGCAGATTCAGGCACTTCAGGTCCTGCTTGCAAGGGTTGAGAGCTTCTAGCAGACTTATGAGATTCACTAGATAGCTTCCCGGTGATCGCAGCATAGTGCTTCTCTCTCTATCTTATTATCTCGTGTCTTAGTTATGTAATAGTTATGTATACTCTTTCAGACTTGTAGTTTTTATGATAGATGCTCATGACTGGTGACACCCCGATGCATGGTTATGTCTATTCCGCAAACTGTATTATTCACCTTATTTTGGGTTTATTATTATGATTAAGACTTAATTTGTATTATTTAATTGCTTAAAAATGTATTGAAAGTGTGTCGGCTGGCCTTGTCTTTACGAGAGGCGCCATCACGACCGGGTCCGGGTTTAGGGTCGTGACAATTAACTCCATACTTCTTTAAGCACAAGTATATCACCAGCCACCACCACCAAGAATTATTTTTTACAACAATACAACTAATTTATTTTCTTTTTCAATTCAAGTAGCTTTTTTTAACACAGTGCACCTTTCTTCTTATTTCATTAGTTCCACTCAGAGGCCAAACCACCACCCCACACTTTAATTTTTACAAAGTTCATTACAATTCAAGTGCTCATGAAAGGTGTAAAGGTTAAAATAGATGGTTAATTCAAACAATTGGGTAAGGCTTGTAATGTGGTTGCCAAAGAAATAGGATTACATACTTTGCTCACAGGGCATATCCAAATAACGAGCAAAGTATGTGTCATCATACTTTGCTCGTTATTTGGATATGCCCCGTGAGTCTCTTGTTTCACCTGTTCATGTATCTACTCCGATGGGCGATACTGTTGTTGTAGACCGTGTGTATCGGTCGTGTATGGTGACTATTGGGGGTCTGGAGACCCGAATGGATCTTTTATTACTGTGTATGGTGGATTTCGATATCATTTTGGGCATGGACTAGCTATATCTTTGTTGTGCTATTCTGGACTGTCATGCTAAGACAGTCACATTGGCTATACCGAGCGTGCCACGGATTGAGTGGCGAGGTTTGACTGATTATGTTCCCAGTAAAGTAATCTCATTCTTGAAGGCCCAAACGTACGGTTGTGAAGGGTTGTCTTTCGTATCTAGCCTTTGTGAGGGATGTCGGTGTAGAGACTCCCAGTATTAATTTTGTTCCAGTTGTAAGGGAGTTTCCTGATGTGTTTCCTGCAGACCTGTTGGGCATGCCGCCGGACATTGGTATTGATTTTGGTATTGACCTGGTGTCGGGCACTCAGCCCATTTCTATTCCACCATATCTTATGGCACCAGCGGAGTTGAAAGCGTTGAAGGAGTAGCTTCAGAAACTCCTTGATAAGGGGTTAATTCGGCCTAGCGTGTCGCCTTGGGGTGCATCTATTCTATGTGAGAAAGAAGGATGGCACTATAAGGATGTGCATTGATTATAGACAGTTGAACAAAGTAACAATTAAGAACAAGTATCCTTTGCCTCACATTGATGATTTATTCGACCAGCTTCAGGGAGCGAGAGTGTTCTTCAAGATTGATCTCCGTTCAGGTTATCACCAGTTGAAGATCAGGGACTCGAATATTTTTAAGACAGCTTTCAGGACCCGATATAGTTATTATGAGTTCTTGGTGATGTCTTTTGGGCTGACCAATGCCCCAGTAGTATTCAAGCATTTTATGAACATCGTATTTTGGCCTTATCTCGACTCGTTTGTCATAGTCTTCATTGATGTTATTCTGGTGTATTCGCGTAGTCAAGAGTATCACGCAGAGCATTTGAGAGTTGTGTTACAGAGATTGAGGGAGGAGAAACTTTATGCAAAATTTTCCAAGTGTGAGTTTTGGCTAAGTTCAGTGGCTTTCTCGAGGCACGTGGTGTCCATCGAAGGTATTCAGGTTGATCGGAAGAAGATAGAGATGGTTCAGAGTTGGCCCAGACCGTCCTTAGCCATAGAGATCGCAACTTTCTTGGTTTGGTGGGCTATTACCATCGATTTGTTGAGGGATTCTCATCTATCGCATCGCCCTTGACCAAATTGACTCAGAAAGGTGCTTTATTTGTATGGTCGGATGAGTGTGAGGAGAGCTTTTAGAAGCTCAAGACAGCCTTGACCACAACTCCAGTGTTAGTTTTGCCATCAGCTTCAGGTTCATATACCGTGTATTGTGATGCTTCGAGAGTTGGTATTGGGTGTGTATTGATGTAGGAGGGTAGAGTTATTGCTTATGCTTCTCGCCAGCTGAAGCCCCATGAGAAGAACTACCCCTTTCATGATTTGGAGTTGGCTGCCATTGTTCACGCGTTGAAGATTTGGAGGCATTACTTGTATGGTGTGTCTTGTGAGGTGTTTACTGATCATTGTAGCCTCTAACACTTGTTCAAGCAGAAGGATCTCAATTTGAGGTAGCAGAGGTGGTTGGAGTTGCTAAAGGATTATGATATTACTATCTTGTACCATCCGGGGAAGGCCAATGTGGTGACCGATGCTTTGAGCCGAAAGGCAGTGAGTATGGGGAGTTTGAAATATATTCCAGTTGGGGAGAGACCTCTTGCAGTTGATGTTCAGGCTTTGGCCAATCAGTTTGTGAGGTTAGATATTTCGAAGCATAGTCAGGTATTGGCTTGTGTGATTTCTTGGTCTTCCTCATATGATTGCATCAGAGAGAGCCAGTATGATGATCCTCATTTGCTTGTCCTTAAGGACAGAGTACAGCATGATGACACCAGAGATATGACTATTGATGACGATGGGGGTGTTAAGGATGCAAGGCCGGATATGTGTGCCCAATATAGATGGGCTTCGGGAGTTGATTCTGGAGGAGGCCCATAGCTTGCGGTACTCCATTCATCCGAGTGCCGCGAAGATGTATCAGGATCTGAGATAGCACTATTGGTGGAGGAGGATGAAGAAGGACATTGTGGGATTTGTAACTCGGTGTCTCAATTGTCAGCAGGTAAAATATGAGCATCAGAGATCGGGTGGATTACTTCAGTAGATGGATATTCCAGAGTGGAAGTGGGAGAGGATTACTATGGACTTTGTAGTTGGGCTCCCACAGACTTTGAAGAAGTTCATTCCTGTGTGTATTACCTATTCTTCAGAGCGGTTGACAGAGATCTATGTCCGGGAGATTGTTCGTTTGCGTAGTTTCCCAGTTTCTATCATTTCAGATAGGGGCACTCAGTTTACTTCGCAGTTTTGGAGGTCTGTGTAGCAAGAGTTGGGTACTTAGGTTGAGTTGAGCACAACCTTTCACCCTCAGACGGACGGGCAGTCCGAGCGCACTATTCAGGTATTGGAGGACATGTTGCGTACTTGTGTCATTGATTTCGGAGGGTCATGGGAACAGTTTCTACCTCTTGCGGAGTTTGCTTATAACAATAGCTACCAGTTGTAGTCAGATGGCTCCATATGCGGCTTTGTGTGGGAGGCAGTGTAGATCTCCAGTTGGTTGGTTTGAGCCGGGCAAGGCTGGGCTATTGGGGACAGACTTGGTGCAGGGTGCTTTAGAAAAGGTGAAGGTGATTCAGGAGAGGCTTCGGACAGCGCAGTCGAGACAAAAGAGTTATGCCAATAGGAAGGTTCGGGATGTGTCCTACATGGTTGGTGAGAAGGTTCTGTTGAAGGTTTCGCCCATGAAGGGTGTTACGAGATTTGGGAAGAAGGGTAATTGATTCCTCGGTTCATTAAGCCTTTTGAGGTGCTTTGGAGGATTGGGGAGGTGGCTTATGAGCTTGCTTTGCCACCCAGCTTGTCAAGTGTGCATCCGGTATTTCATGTTTCTATGCTCTGGAAGTATATTGGGGATCTATCTCATGTTCTGGATTTCAGCACGGTGCAGTTAGATGGTGATTTGACTTATGATGTGGATCCAACAACTATATTGGAGTGTTAGATTCGAAAGTTGAGATCAAAGGATATAACTTCAATGAAAGTGCAGTGGAGAGGTCGGCCCGTGGAGGAGGCTACTTGGGATACCAAGCGGGAGATGCGGAGCAGATATCCTCACCTGTTTGAGGCTTCATGTATGTTTCTTGACTCATTCGAGGATGAAAGTTTTTTTAAGAGGGGGAGGATGTAACGACCCAGCCGGTCATTTCATGAGTTACCACTCCGTTTCCACCATTTCTGCTTCTTATTGATTTGTTTATCGGTTATATGCGTGATCGGATGGGTTGGCTCGGGTTCGGAAAGGTTTTGCTAAGGTTTGAAATACTTAGTCTCTTTTGAGGAAGCTTAGGTTGGAAAAGTCAACTGGATGTTGATTTATGTGCTAAAGGGCCCGGATGTGAGTTCTGATGGTTCGGATAGCTTCGGGAGGTGATTTAGGACTTAGAAGCGTGATCGGAATATTGTTTGGAGGTCCGGAGTAGATTTAGGCTTGAATTGGTGAAATTGGAATTTTGGCGTTTTTCGGTTAATAGGCGAGATTTTGATATAGGGGTCGGAATGCAATTTCGGAAGTTGCAGTAGTTCCGTTGTGTCATTTGGGATGTGTGTGCAAAATTTCTGGACATTCGGACGTGATTTGGTAGACTTTTTGATCAAAAGCATAATTTAGAAGATTTTGGAATTCTTAGGCTTGAATCCGATGCGAATTTAGTGTTTTGATGTTGTTTTGAGCGTTCCGAAGGTTGGAACAAGTTTGAATGATGTTATGGGATATGTTGGCATGTTTGGTTGAGGTCACGGGGGCCTCAGGTGAGTTTCGGTTGGTCAAATGGACCATTTCAAGATGTTGAGAATTGCACAAAATCTGCTGAAGTGTTGCAGAAAATTGATCTTCGCGTTCGCAAGTAGGCCCTCACGTTCGTGAAGGGTTAGAAAGTGAGGCTGAGGATTTAGCCTTCGCGTTCGCGAGGAAGGCTCCGCGTTCGCGAAGGGCTGGGGTCTTGTGCATCGTGTTCGCGAGGTATCAAACGTGTTCGCGTAAAGGAAAGTTGAGCAGCTGGGTTCAGGTGGATTTGTTCTTCGCGTTCGCGTAAGGGGAGTCGCATTCGCAGTGAGTAAGGGAGCTAGGTCTTCGCGTTCGCGAGCTGGGAGTCACGATCGTGATGAAGGAAATTTTGTCAAAGTCAGTTTGTTTTTCGCGAACGCGAGGCATTGACCGCATTTGTGAAGAAGGATTGGATGCCTGGGCAGAATGTTTAAATAGCCATTTGTCCGCGATTTTGGGGTTAACTTCCACCATTGTTTAGCTATTTTGGAGCTTTTTGAAGAGGATTGAAGAGAGATTCAAGGGGAAACACTTGGAGGTAAGATTTATGGACTTAATACTCGATTCTTATGTGATTTCTACCTAATTAATCATGGAATTTAAGCCTAATATTGAAGAACTAGGGCTTTTAATTGGAGACCTAGAATTTGAGATTTGAGGGGTCGTTTGTGGTTGGATTTTGATGCTTTTGGTATGAATGAACTCGGGGAGTGATAAGGAGTCTATTGATGTAAATTTTATCAGAATCCGGGACGTGGGCCCGGGGTCAGGTTTGGCTAATTTCGGAATTTGTGTTGTAATTTGATTTCTTTCGAGTGGGCTTTGTTCCCTTAGTATATTTTGATGGTTTTGCACTGATTTTGGTTAGATTTGGAGCATTCGGAGGCCGATTCGAGGGGCAAAGGCATCGCGAGCTAGAGATTTAGACCAAATCGAGGTGAGTAATGATTGTAAATGTTGTCCTGAGAGTATGAAACCCCGGATTTCATATCGTTGTGCTATATTGAGGTGACGCACATGCTAGATGACGAGTGTGGGGTCGAGCACCGTTGGGGATTGTATCTTAGTCCATCCCAAATGACTGTTTTACCGCGTATTTGACTGAAAACTGTTTGTTATCATCATGTTTTGGTTGAATGGCATATTTAGGCCTCGTGTCAACTATTTGAACCCTTAGGGGATTTTTACTGATATTTTCTCACTGTTTTGACTTTATACTTGTACTCAGTCATGCTTTATTCTACTATTTTCATCACTCAGCCATGTTTACTCCGTTTAATACATTAAATGATATTTTAAATGATAATTTAGGCTGAGCATCATGTTTTACTATTGCCCGAGTGGCTTATGAGATTCTGATTGAGTAAGGGCCTAGGGCCTGTGTTGTGAGGTTATTGAACTGATTATGATTATGAGGCTGAGGGCCTGAGATTTGTATGCCACGAGGTGGCTTGTTGATATGATACTGAGGGCCTACTGATAATGCCACGAGATGGCTTGATATTGCGCTTGGGCCGTAAGGGGCCCCTCCCGGAGTTTGTACACCCTTAGTGAACGTGGGTACCCATTGTGATTTGAGATATAGCCCGAGGGGCTGGTATTATCCCATGTGTTTCCCGAGGGGCTGATTCTGTTGGTATTATGCCCGAGGGGCGATTCTTTATGTGTTTAACTTCCCTAGCTGCTTTTCATTTACTTGCTTAACTATTAAAAAGGCATTTTAAAGAAGCTTAAACTGAATTAAGGTGACTTTACATATTTTCACTATTTCATTGCTTTTACTGGCTTTTACCGCTTCTTTATAGCCCGTTGATGTGCCTTTACATGATTTCTTATCGATTAGTCTTCATTTATTATCATTACTCACTGAGTTAGAGTACTCACTTTACTCCCTTCACTCTGTGTGCAGATTCAGGCGCTTCAGGTCCTGCTTACGAGGTTTGAGAACTTCCAACAGACTTCGAAGATTCACTAGGTAGCTGCTCGGCGTTCACAACTCAGTGCTTCTCCCTCTATCTTATTTTCTCGTGTCTTAGTTATGTAATAGTTGTGAAGACTTTTTCATACTTGTAGTTTTTATGATAGATGCTCATGACTGGTGATACCCCGATGTCGGGTTACGTCTATTCCGCAAACTATATTATTCACCTTATTTTGGGTTTATTATTGTGATTAAGACTTAATTTGTATTATTTAATTGCTTAAAAATGAATTGGGAGTGTCTCAGCTGGCCTTATCTTCACGAGAGGCGCCATCACGACCGGGTTCGGGTTTAGGGTCGTGACAATTAACTCCATACTTCTTTAAGCACAAGTATATCACTAGCCACCACCATGAAGAATTATTTTTTACAACAATACAACTAATTTTTTTTCTTTTTCATTTCAAGTAGCTTTTATATGTTTTTAACACAGTGCACCTTTCTTCTTATTTCATTAGTTCCACTCAAAGGCCAAACCACCACCCCACACTTTAATTTTACAAAGTTCATTACAATTCAAGTGATCATGAGAGGTGTAAAGGTTCAAATAGATGGTTAATTTAAACAATTGGGTAAGGCTTGTAATGTGATTGCCAAAGAAATAAGATTACAAGCTCAAAGGGGTTAACTAAGATACATAACAATTAGGCGGGTAAAATATATATATATATATATATATATATATATATATATATATATATATATATATATATATATGGATCAACAAAGAAACGCCTATATCACTTCCAAGACTGAACAAAATTACTATTTTAATTTGCAAACACACGGGGCAAGTTCTAGACATCAAATGCAATGCACAAAATAACACAAAACCTTGCACACACATGGCACATAACTCACTCAGGATTGAACTCATCAAGATACTCTAGTCAAAGTAGTTAAGCAATGTTAAGATCATATAATTTAAGGTACTTCTACAAGAGTCAAAAACTGAGCCTAAGCATCACAACAAAAGTACTCACTATTCTCAAGGCATAACAAAGTCAAGAAATATTGCTTCAATTTAAAACACAACACAATGGCTCATATTCCTAAAAAAATAAAACTAGCTACACCCGGTTCAAACAAAACCCTTGGAAAAGAGCCGCGACACAAAGAAAAACCAAGGGGGAATTACTACACTACCTACAAAGAAAAAAAATTTATCTTTTTTTTCTTTAGACTTAAATCCCTCAAGAAAAAAGTTTAATTAGTTAAACTAACACAACTAAAATAGCATAGAAAGTCACTCAGACAATCTCCTCACCCGACACTTAAAATTGTACATTGTCCCCAATGCACACCATACTAATAAGAGGGTAAAAGAAGCTGCCTGGTAGGCCAAAGGCCGAATCACTAGCAGCTTATGGGGTACTCAAACTTCTCCCAGGCTTGGTCTTTCGTGCGGGTACCTCACACTTAGTTCCAATCATCTGGTTTGCTGTTGCATCCTTCCAATAGTTTTGCTTTCCATGCTCCTAGAAAACTAAAAATCGACTAAAAAAATACTAACAAAATTAAAAGAAAGCAGTAAAGCTAGGTTGCCTCCCAACAAGCACTGGATTTAACGTCACGGCACGACGCGAATCACTTTCTGCCTTCACTTTGAACTTATGAATTGGATCCCAAGTTTTGATTTCACTCTATGATCATGCTCTTGGGGTGATACAAATTTTTGCGAGCCAAAAATTAAATGATACTTTATGAACTTTTTGGCTTTCAACCGAGGAGTATCACTTTGGGCAGACGACCTTGAAAATTTCAGAATATATGGCTCATCTACCTCTTCCTTTGACTCTTGCATTGGCTCATACAGATCAATTTCCATTTCATCACCTGAACATAATGTAGAGAGGTGTTTGGAATGAGGTCCAACGTGCTCAAATACATGAACTTCAATATTTTTAACTTCTTCAACACCAATCACACTAGAGTCAGCTAAATTTGTATCTTCAACGTCCTTGGTTGACTCTAATATTACTTCTTTAACATCGACATCCTCAAATTCTAGCTGGTTAGAGTGTTGGGGTTCTATTTTGGACCCCTCCATTGGCACCTCAATTTTAATCTCTAATGCACACTGCTTGTCGCGCCCCCTTTTTCTCACGAAATCGGGTTTATGACATTTGGGAGGACAACTCGTTCCCTTTCGGGAATTGGGTTTGAATTAAAGAGTCGCCACCTAATTATTAAACTGCATTAGGACACTAGGAGGGGTTTATTTTGAGTAACCAGAGATTGGGTAAGGGCTTGAAATTATCCCAAGGGGAAAGTGTTAGGCACCCCTCAGGATCTACTAGTGTGGTTCCCGGCCAAACTATTGTTGTGACTTAAACGCACATAGGCAAATAAAGGCTTCAGATAAGAGGGGATTATCACGTAATGGTTACAAATAAACAAAAGTAAGAAAAAGGAACTAAAAAGAGTTGATGTTCCTGAAAGAAACGGTTTAAAAAGATTTAAAAGAAACAAAAAAAACAAAGGAAATGGGGGTCCTAGGTTTATTAATAATATGGATCATCCCACACAACATTCGGTAATCACTCCTCATTGAGGGGCTACACGTGATGTTATTGCGTGATCATCATATCCATATATACCCTTTCCCACCTCGTTAAGGTATTAAAGTGCGGAATGGTCTCGTTTACTTATTGCGTGCTATTACCCGCCCCAATCCTATCAGCTCCGGAGGTACTTGGGACTACTAATCCTAAAGGGAGGAGGTATTGGGCTTATTTGTGGTTTAAAAAGGTAAAATACTAAGGCGACAAACGAAAAACATATAGCAAGTTTGGGGAAGCATATAAACAAATAAAAGGGCTCACACAGACCTCCTTTAAACCAAAGAAAGCACATAATGTAGCATGACTTGGATGTACTATTTAAGGTCTGATTAAAACTTAAAAGGTCGAGACATACTGATTTATTACATAGTTCAGATAAGAAGACATATGGGCATGATATCTACTGATTCTAGAAACAATGAAGTAAACATGAGTACATACTGATTTAAGAAACATTGTCTGTTATTAAAGAAAGGCGAGTTTTAGCAAAAGAACATGCGTCATTGTTACTGGTTTTAGACTTATAAGCGAGTGAAACGATTCAGACTTGATTAATAGATCCTATAGGCATGCTTTCTACGCGTTGTTGATTTTAAACCACTTTTAACAGACATGGTAAAAAGCGGAAACCCTATAAACATGATATCTAGGTGATGAATTTCATCTAAGGCCTATCAACATGATATCTAATTGCGGCTGATTGATTAAGACCTATAAACATGATTGCCAAATGAAGAATGTATATGCAAGATTCAGAAAGACATGTAGGCATTATTTTCTATATGCATATGCAGGATTCAGATTTTCAGGTAATTATAGACATGGTATCTATATGAGAGAATGCAGAATTCCTACAGACATGGTATCTATATGAGAAATCCAGAATTCAAGAAGTAAACTATAGGCAGGATATCTATATGACAGTGCAGAAATTCAGAAATAACCTATAGGCAGGATATTTGTATGAGAGTGTAGAAATTCAGAAATACACCTATAGACAGGATATCTACCTTTCACGTAGTTATCCCTCCCTTTTCACTAGCCATCCCCAAGAGTTTATTACAAAACAATTACAGCCCAGAAAAAAGAAAAATACATCAGAAATTAAAAAGTACAACCAAGGAGATCCTGATTAAAACTTCCTGTCTGAAATATGAAGTAAACCAACTCCAACAGATCATATTTTAAAGTTTTTCTCCCATTTGGATGTGTCAGAGTTCCCTAAGAATTTCATAAGAACTCCGAGCAGTGCTTACACCCAAATGTATCACCAGATTAGGACATAGTGTAGTGTGGAAGGGCCAGCCCTCAAGTGTCCAAGTTTAAAGGGAACTCAAGGTCCCAAGGCAAGGCTCACCATAGGGGGGGGGGGCAGAACTTATGAACTAAGAGAGAGTGCAAGTGCAAAAGTAGAATTCTTAAAGGGGAAAGGGAAAAAGGGAATAACTTAAAATCAGTACACATAAGAGTGTAGGGGAATGGGGGAATTTTCAAGAGCAAAAGAAAAGCAGGATGATGGGCACACCCAGCAATGGGAGATGCCAGCACACCCTCTAGCCTGTTTACTTAGAGGTTAAGACCCCATTGGTTCAAACATAATTCATGGGCAACAACTCACATTATCATGCCTTAAGTCACAACTCTCAAACACATAGGGGTAATGGGGGTAGGGAGCAAGGATTCACAGCAGAAACAAGTAGAAAGATATGAGCATACTAACTTAAATATTGAACTTTACAGAAATAATACAGTAGACATGGATATAAAAGCTGTAAATGAACACATTGTGATGATGCTAAGAATTAAACTCGGACATACTAATTTTCAGGGAAACAAGTAAGGAAAAGCAGTAGGTCTTGTAAAACAGGCCAAAGTGCAGACACGAAGAGAATATTATTATGAGAGAGTATGAGTTCAGAAGGATTCTGAAAGTGTGTTGTGTCTGTGAAGAGGGTAGTGCCTCTTATAATGCAAAATCAGGCAGAAATAAGGTAAGAAAATAGTTGAGAAACTGATTGTCAATTAAGAATCAATTACACAAAACTTCCCTTAATTAAGGGATTCAGATTCAAATGAGTAAAAACCATTAAAGGAAAGAAATTGAGTAAACACTTTGTGCACAACATGATATTAGGGGCAAATACATAAAAGGTTATTTTAAGGACAGGGTTTTGAAGTACACAGTTGTACAAATAAGGTAAGAAAATCAATTAGTATCCAGTAAATCAAATGGTCAGGGATCTAGTAATTACTGATCCATGAATGAACCAAGTCAGAAAAGATGAAGAAGGGTTTTAACTTATGTCGAGTCACAGAGAAAATCAGCAAATAATGGAAAGAAATCAATCAAGCCATATTCAGAAGGAAGTTTGAACTAATTGCAAATTTGAAAGTCACTTGAGAGGGAAGTGCATCATATATAAGGAGCATGTGAGCATGTTAAGCATGAAAGAAAGAAAAAAAAGAGATTGTCGTGTCATTGTGAAATCAGTAGGAAAATCCAGTGTAGAAGAGTTTAGTAAAAAGCCAGAATTGTATGAAAACAAAGATGTCCTAACTCAGTTTAGAGACTCAAAGTTAGTCTGAAAGAATTAGGGTTTTTTTAAATAAGACCCTAGTCAAGCAAACCACAAAGCAGAGATGAGACGGCAAGAAGTTGAATCGAAACATGTTTAGAGGTTTCAAAAAAGAACTGAAACTTACAACATGCTTCTTTCAGCAACAGAACTCATGAGTAACAAGCAAACACAGTAGAAGGATTCAAAGCAAACAGAGTGAAGAAACTAATTCGAAGCATAATGAAAAAAAACTGATAAGAACAATAGAAGAAGCATGCTTAAGAAGATCTTTTAGAAGAAACTTAAACAGAGCTCAGTAGAAGGAAAATAGTAAGAACACTTAAGAACACAGTAGAAAAATATAGTAGGAGAACATACCAGAACATGGTAGAAGAAAATACCAGAACACAGTAGAAAAGCATACGAAAACATAGTATAGGAAAACACAGTAAGAGATGCTTATAAGAAGATGGTAGAAGAAAATACAAGAACACAGTAGAGGCAAATATGAGAACACATTAAGGAAAGCATACAAGAACATGGTAAAAAAATACAAGAACATAGTAGAGGCAAATACACATGAAAGACAAAGAAAGTCAGAAAAACACTTAAACACTTTCAGAAAAACCCTAGATCGGAAAAGAAAGATTTTAAAAGTAGGTTTTTTTTTTGGAAAGAAGAGTTAGGAAAATCGTTTGAAAACTCAAGGAAAGCATAGATACACAACGGATCTAAAGGAATCGGAGAAACCTCGAAGGGTTAGGGTTTCAGAAGAATCCTAGAAATGAGAAAGGCTTTGAAAAGTCACCGATCTAAGTCGGAGAGGTCAGAATCAGGCTCACACAACCATGGTACGCCGGAGCAAGGCCGGAGATGATCGTGGAACTCGAATCGACAGAGGTCTAGACAAACCCTTCATGGTCGAGTCATGGAGCTTCAGTTAACCAGGCGTAAGGAGCCATAGGTGGCTTAGTGGGTGGTGAAACCACCATGGATCTAGGTTAGAGGGTAGCCGGAGAAGGTGAAAAAGATTCATTGGAGAGGAGGGGATGGGAGAAGGTTCTAGAGAGAACCGGGGGTTATAGAGATAGAGACGAGTGAGGGGAAATGAGGGTATTGGGGGGTCGTTTGATTAAAAAAGGTAAGGGCGGATCTAGACCGTTGATCAAAATTGATCAACGACCAAGACCTGATCCGGGTTGGGCCGGGTAGTTTTAGGAATTGGGCTGGGTGATTTGGAAATTAAAATTGGGTTGGATTAGGGGTGCAAATTAGGCTGAAATTGAAAATGAAATCTGGCTAGGTTTTAAATAGCCACTTTTCCCCATTTATTTTATAAAAAATAGCAAATAATTTCTGAAAACAAATTAAAGGTACTAAATTAATTAATAATATATAAATAATAAATTAAAAATACTGGAATTAATATTTTAATTATAAATGTAATTAAATCTAAAATAGGCTAATATTGCAACTATATGCAATTTAGCTTTAAAATACTAAATAAATTTGTAAAAAATGTGCAAAAATTATCTAAGCTATATTTTAGTATAAATATGAGAATTCAATAAATGAATTACCAAAATGCCAATTTTGGGAACACTTATTGGGTTTTTCTTGATAAAATAAGGCAATAAAATTGATTTTAAAAGCCTTTAAGATTAAGAAAAAATAATAAAAATATTTGTAAATACTTATATATGCATACATGTGCTATTTTGAAAGTATTTTGCATATAAAAAATATACATGGAAAAATTGGGTATCAACAGCTGCCCCTCTTTACCCTGGAAGAATGAAAGAGTTATCGGGTAAAGATATGATGGATAATTTTCACCGAACGAAATGGTTTGAAGAGGTTGACCGTGCTCTGGTTCCTGAGCTGTCTACATATCCCTGGTCTTACAGGAATTAGGCCATATATAGTTCAGGATTCGTCGGTGAGGTATGCCGATGGAGGTTTTCAAGAACGGACGCAATGGGATGAGCGGTTAAGGTCTAATAGGGATTGCGGGAATTGGAGCGGGACTACTTCTGCTGAGACGGTCGTTGCTCACCGATTTACCTGCAAATAAGCAATACAAGTGTATATTGTGCGGAAATTTAAACATGATGTAAATTTCCGTCGGACCATGAATGTTGTCTTTGGACGGTTAGGATGACGTCCTCAGACCATGACGTCCTGGGCCATAAAGCGTATGATAAGGGATTCACAGGCCATGAAATGATTCTCTCGGGCTATGAGAATGATGCCTCCGAACTATGACGCCTTTGAATAATGATATGCAAAAGATAAAAGGGGTCCTCTGGCCATGGCATGGCGTTCTCGGGCTATGAAAATGGTGCCTCCGAACAATGACGCCTTTGGATAGATTGGTGATATTTCAGCCCATGAGATGCAGAGGGTGGTGATCCTTCAGTCGATGCAAGATGTAAATGAAGTGGCGATCTTTCAGCCAATGCAAGATGTAAATGAAGTGGCGATCTTCAAGCCGATGCAAGATGTAAATAAAGTGGTGATATTTCAGCCATGCAAGATGTCAATAAAGTGGCGATATTTCAGCCCATGAGATGCAAAAGGTGGCAGTCTTTCAGCCATGCAAGATGTAAATGAAGTGGCTTTCTTCCAACCGATGCAAAATGTAAATAATGTGGCGATATTTCAGCCATGCAATATGTAAAGGTGGCGATCTTTCAGCCATGCAAATGTAAATAAGGTGGCGATCTTTCAGCCAATGCAAATGTAAAGGTGGCGATCTTTCAGTTTTAGCCATGCAGATGGAGGTCGAGCTTAACCTCGAAAGGCAGAATGGTAGCCTTATGTGATGCAGATATGCAGATGGAGACGGTGCTTAGTCTCGGAAGGCAGAATGGTAGCCTTATGCAATGCAGAAATGTAGATGGAGACATTGCTTAGTCTCGGAAGGCAGAATGGTAGCCTTATGCAATGCAGAGAATGCAGATGGAGATAGAGCTTAGTCTCGGAAGGTATAATGGTAGCCTTATGCAATGCAGAAATGCAGATGGAGATAGTGCTTAGTCTCAGAAGGCAGAATGATAGCCTTATGCAATGCATAAATGCAGATGGAGACAATGCTTAGTCTCGGAAGGAAGAATGGTAGCCTTATGCAATGCAGAGAATGCAAATGGAGACATAGCTTAGTCTCAGAAGGCAGAATGGTAGCCTTATACAGGAAGTAAAAAGGGCAAACAACAATAGAGTTTTCTTAGCTGATAGCGAATTGCGGTATCGTGATTGCTGGGGACATCGTGCCTGTTGGGGACACTATTGTGTGTGGATAACAGTCACGAGCAAGTGCAACGGTTCGGGGAGTTGTATTCTTGAACTTTGTGAGTGAACGTATGGTATATTTGATGATTTTGCAACTCAAGTGTCTGCATCCAAAGAAATCGTGAGTTGGGAGGTTAGTTCGTATCCCCGCTGGCTTTGCTTGACCTGCTCGATTTTGACCTGGTGATACTGCCCGTATCATTGGGGTAGCATTGCTAAGTAGAGAGATTTTAGAAATAAACATGCATGATTTTAGTAAAGAAAAATGTAACAAAAATACATAATTGAGAATAGTTTTCTTTAGATGAACCGACGACTACGACGTGGTTCAAGACATTGCAACTTCTCTTGCTCCGGAATTTTGAGAGTCCTCCTCAAAATTCTGCCCCAGTTTACTAGGTTGCTGCTTCTGACGGCTGCTTGCGGCGAATGGCTGAAATCACTTCGGAATTTTGAGGGTCCTCCTCACAATTCTGCCCCAGTATCCAATTGCGGGGGGAAATGAAAATTTTATTGAATTGTGACCGAACCTATAGGGCTGCCTACGTATCCCCTCTTAAATGGGAATTAGGTCAGGCGTAGTTCAAATTACATCATAAAAGAAAGCATAAAGGTTACACATAGTATCGCTTGACTACATCTGAATTGATCGGCTTTGGGCAAACTTCCCCGTCCATTTCTACAAGTATGAGGGCTCCTCTTGTTAGAACCCGGTGAACCATGTACGGACCCTGCCAGTTGGGAGAGAATTTCCCGTTGGTTTCATCTTGATGCGGGAAAATCTTCTTTAATACCAGCTACCCTAGTGTGAATTGTCTTGGCTTGACTCTTTTGTTGAAGGATCTGGACATTCTGTTCTGATAAAGTTGACCATGGCAAACTGCATTTATTCTCTTGCTATCTATAAGAGCCAGCTGCTCGTAATGACTCTTCACCCACTCTGCATCGTTGAGTTCTGCTTCATGTATGATCCTCAAGGAAGGAATTTCTACTTCGGCGGGAATGACTGCTTCCGTACCATAAACCAACATGTAGGGGGTTGCCCCAGTTGATGTGAAGACTATGGTGCGATACCCCAATAAAGCAAATGATAGCTTCTCGTGCCACTGCTTATGCTTTTCTATCATTTTCCTTAGTATCTTCTTGATATTTTTGTTGGCGGCCTCTATGGCTCCATTTATTTGAGGCTTGTAGGCTATAGAATTCTTGTGTTTAATCTTGAAGGTTTCACACATAGCTTTCATCAAGTCACTATTGATATTGGAGCCATTATCACTGATGATTGACTCCGGAATCCCGAATTGGCAAACAATGCGGTCGCAGATAAAGTCTGCCACGACTTTCTTAGTCACTGCTCTGTAAGATGCTGCTTTAACCCATTTGGTGAAATAATCAATTGCTACTACGATGAACCTGTGCCCGTTTGATGCACCGGGTTTGATTGGTCCAATAACATCCACTCCCCATGCGGGGAATGACCACGGTGAGCTTGTCGCATTAAGCTTGTTTGGAGGCACCTTTATCATGTCTACGTGTATCTGGCAGCGGTGACACTTTCAGACATACTAGATGTAGTATGTTTCCCTAGTCATCCAAAAGTAACCAGCTCGGAGTATTTTCTTTGCTAAGACAAAACCATTCATATGTGGACCGCAAGTCCCTGCATGGATTTCCTCTAATAGCCTGGATGCTTCCTTTGCGTCGACACACCCTAGTAATCCCAAATCAGGAGTCCTCCTGTACAGGTTTCCTCCGCTGTGAAAAAAATTGTTGGATAACCTCCGAAGCATGTGCTTCTGAGTAGCGTTTGCGAGTTCTGGGTATTCTCCGTTTGCCAAGTATTCCTTGATATCATGAAACCAAGGCTTTCCGTCTGCTTCTTCTTCGATATGAGCACAGTAAGCTGGCTGATCATGGATCTTTATCGGAATGGGATCAATGAAATTCTTGTTTGGTTGCTGTATCATGGATGATAGGGTAGCCAGTGCATCGGCAAATTCATTCTGGACTCTGGGAATATGCTGGAACTTGTCTTTGTTAACCTCTTTCTCAATTCATGTATGTGATGTAGATAAGGCAGTATTTTGGAGTTCTTTGTTGCTCATTCTTCTCGGACCTGATGTATAAGCAAATTTGAATCCCCAATCACTAGAAACTCTTGAATGTTCATGTCAATAGCCATCTTGAGCCCTAAGATGCAGGCTTCGTATTCAGCTATATTGTTGGTATACGGGAGTCTGAGTTTGGCAGAGACTGGATAATGCTGACCGGTTTCTGATACTAGGACCGCTCCTATGCCAACTCCTTTGAAATTTGCTGCTCCATCGAAAAACATTCTCCAACCTTCATAGGATTTTACAATATCTTCTCCTATGAACGATACCTCTTCATCGGGAAAATACGTTTTCAGGGGTTTGTATTCTCCATCCACGGGATTTTCAGCGAGGTGATCTGCTAGTGCTTGTCCCTTGATAGCCTTCTGAGTCACGTAGACAATGTCAAATTCACTCAACAGGATTTGCCACTTGGCTAGCTTGCCAGTGGGCATGGGCTTCTGAAAGATGTACTTCAAAAGATCCATCCTTGATATGAGATATGTAGTATAGGAACATAAATAGTGCCTCAGTTTCTGCGCCACACAAGTCAAAGAACAACAGGTGCGCTCTAACAGAGAATACCGAGCCTCGTACGGGGTGAACTTGTTATTGAGGTAATAGATGGTATGCTCCTTCCTCCCCGTTTCATCATTCTGACCTAGAACACAACTGAACACTCTATCCAATACTGCAAGGTAGAGTAATAGAGGTCTACCTGGCTCGGGCGAGACCAAAACTGGTGGTGTTGATAAGTACTCCTTGATTTTGTCGAAGGCTTTTTGGCAGTCATCGGTCCATTTGGTAGCGGCATCCTTCTTCAAAATCTTAAAGATGGGCTCCCAGATAACTGTAGATTGTGCTATGAACTGGCTGATGTAGTTGAGTCTCCCCAAGAAACTCATTACGTCCTTCTTGTTCTTTGGCGATGGCAGTTCTTGAATAGCTTTGACCTTTGATGGATCCAGTTCTATCCCTCGGCGACTCACAATGAACCCAAGTAGTTTTCTGACAGGAACCCCAAATGCACATTTCGTGGGATTCAGTTACAGGTTGCACCTTCTCAGTCTATTGAAGAACTTCCTCAATCTTCCATGTGATCACTGGCTTTCTTGGACTTTATGATGACATCATTTACATACACCTCAATCTCATTGAGTATCATATCATGGAAAATAGTAGTCATGGCCCTCATGTAGGTGGCCCCTGCATTCTTCAACCAGAATGGCATCATCTTGTAGCAGTACATCCCCCATGGTGTAATGAAAGCCGTTTTCTCAGTATCTTCTTCATCCATCCAGATCTGATGATAACCAGCGAAACAATATACAAATGATTGCAACTCATGCTTGGCACAATTCTCAATCAAGATGTGTATGTTCGGCAAGGGAAAGTCATCTTTTGGACTGGCCCGGTTGAGATCCTGGTAGTCGACACAGACTCTGACCTTCCCATCCTTCTTCGGCACCGACACAATATTGGCTAACCATGTCGGATATTCTACTACCCTGAGAACCTTAGCTTTGACCTGCTTAGTGACTTCTTCTTTGATCTTCAGACTTATATCAGTCTTGAACTTTCTGAGCTTCTACTTTACCGGTGGACATGTCGGATTAGTTGGTAGTTTGTGGGCCACAATAGATGTGCTCAGACCAGTCGTGTCATTATATGACCAGGTGAATATGTCCTCGTATTCTCTTAGAAATTATGTTTACCCTTCTTTTTCTAACGGTTATAAGTGAATGCTGATTCGTGTTTCCTTGACATTTTCTGCATCTCCCAGGTTAACAATCTCAGTCTTGTCCAAATTGGACTTCGGCCTGTTCTGAAAATTCTCAACCTCTTTAACAATTTCTTCCAGTATGTCATCTTCCTCTAAATCTATGTCCATTCGTTGAGTTGTCTCGTTGCATGTCACAGTCATTGGTTCATCAAGATAAGTAATAGTAATGATGGATAAATAAAGTAATGAGAGAAAATAATAAGAGTAAGAATTGTAAGGAAACCGAAATGCTTTGATAAATTTCATAACTGTTTTGAACATTGGAAGATATTATTGCGAAAATTCAAAATGCGAAAGGAAAATCAACTAGTAAAAATAAAAGATAGTGCATGATGCTTTGTCCAGCCTTGCTGCCCCGAGGCTTTCCGGGCTGCCAGTTCTTCCTTTTCTTCCGACCCATAGATAACATCGGCCGGCTGGAAAGTCTGCTCTAAATGTTGTATTGGCTGCTCCAACGGGTAGTATGGCCCACGCCATGGTGACGACCAGTTGTTGAATTCCTCTCAAGTATACTCGTATCCCATACCGAAAGTGGTGCCATGTTTCTTCAGTTTGTAGGCTTGGCGATTCCTTGGAGGTTCTTGTCAAGTCCCTTACCAGGTTCATATTTACTCCAGTTCAATAGGCTTTCGATTTTGTTGTCCACCATTTGTCTTTGTCAACGGCGTTGACTTGCTCGATGTGGTGATAAGTTTCCCCACCTATCTTTCTTCTTCCTCCAATCACTGGGATGGTTTGGTGACTGTATATGGGATTGCTAACGTCGTCGTGAATGATCACCTCTTGGTGATTCCACTCAAACTTCACTACCTGATGTAGTGTTGACGCTACAGCCCCAGCGGCATGAATCCAAGGTCATCCCAATAGCAAGTTGTAAGATGCCGGCACATCTATTACTTGGAAATCGACATCGAACCAAGTAAGCCCCATTTGCAAGCACAAACTAATTTCCCCAATAGTGGACCTTTGGGAACCATCGAAATCTTTGACGTAGATGGCCCTGTCCTTGATCTCATGCAGCCCCTTTCCCAATGTTCTGAGTGTTACCAATAGACAAATATTGAGGCTGGACCCTCCATCAATTAGGATCCTAGTGATAAAATAATCTTTGCATTGCACGGTGATGTGCAACGCTTTGTTGTGACTCAACCCTTCTGGTGGTAGCTCATCTTCATGAAAAGTAATCTTGTGACTTTCCAATACCTGCCCTACCATATTTGCCATTTCTCCTCTGGTGATGTTGCTTGGTACATATGCCTCACTCAGCACCTTCAACAAGGCATTCTTATGTGCATCGGAACTTTGCAGCAAAGCTAGGATAGAAATCTCTGCCGGTGTTTTGTTCAGTGATCAATGACTGAGTATTCCTTAGCTTGTATCCTTCTCCAGAGATCATCAGGCCCGGTTTCAGTGATGGTCGGCCGACCAGAGGCCTGCTTACTCAACTCAGCTAAATGCTCCGGAGTATAAAGCCTGCCGGTTCTTGTCATACCCTGTGCCATAATTGTTTCCCCGAACTTGGCTTTCCCTTTCCTTCCTTCCTCGGCTGTGTAATCCCAAGGTATGGAATTTGTATGGAATGGTGTTACAGCCGACATTGCTACCGAAATCGGCACGGGCACCTTTACTCCGAACGGAGTATGTACTTTGGAAGGTAACACAACAAGTTCAAATGGTATAGGTGCATTTGCTGGAGACCCAAACTCGACCTCAATCGGTGCTGGCGTATTTGCCGAGGATGGTGCTTCAAACTCAAGTGGTATGGACTTGTTTACCTCGGCATCCCTAGAAGGCCGAGTTTGGACTACAATCGGATTAAGGGTGACTATTGGCTTTTTTGGTTCGTCACTTTCTGTGATTAAACCAATCGATCCTTTGGGGTCCCAATCATCCTCTATTTCAATCATGTGAACACCTCTACCCTTATGGTCAGGCAAAGGGTTGTTGCGGACATTCGGAGTAGGCTCCTTTGCCACAATGATCTTGTTATCAATCAAAGTCTGGATCTTATCTTTCAGAGAGTGGCATTTATCAATGGTATGCCCTTTCATGCCGGAATGGTATGCACAGGATTTATTTGGATTGACCCATTGAGAAGGGTTTTCAGGGGTTATAGCAGGGATATGGGTGACATAACCAACAGCTTTAAGCCTTTCGTATAGCTGGTCAATTGGTTCAGCAATGGCGGTATACTGTTTGGGAGGTCTGCGGTCAAAATTTGGTCGAGGTCTAAGAATGTTTTGACGTGTGGGAGGCGATTGATAGTGGGATGGCTGAGCATTGCAGGCTTGGTAACATGTACGGGTTGGGAATATCTGGGTGAAGTAGGTAGATATGTAGGAGGTGGGGGTGATTGGTAAGTAGGTGGTGGAGTTTGGTAAGAGGGTGAGGGTGCTTGGTAATTCGGGGTAGGCTGATATGTGAGTGGAGGTATCGGATAGGCTTGGTATTTGATAAGGGATTTGGCTCTTTGTGCAACTATTGCGGCACCTACGTCCCTTTTCTTGGACGTTCCACTAGACTGTAAAACCTTATTGGTAGCTTGCAAAGCTTCGAAGTTTGTGACCATACCACTTTTGCTACCTTCCTCGATCCTTTCCCCTAGCTTGATGATGTTGGAAAATTTCTGGCTCTCAATCAACATCAGCCTTTCATAGTATTGCTGGTCTTGGGCCCGGACGGAAAACTTGTTCATTTGTTCTTCTTCTAAAGCCAGTCTGACCTTAGCGGCTTCTGATCTCCAACGCGTAGCATACTCGCGGAATGTTTCCGTGGGCTTCTTCTTTAAATTCTGGATATAGAACACATCTGGCACATTTTCTGTGTTGAACCTGAACTTGTCCATAAAGTCAGACGCCATACTCACCTAGTTCGACCATTTCTTCGGGTCTTGGCTAATGTACCAAGACAGAGCATCTCCTCTCAGACTCCTCATGAAAAACTTCATGCGAATCCTTTCGTCCTTCCCTACTCCGACCATCTTGTCATAGTATGTTCTCAAGTGGACTCTCCGATCCCCTGTACTATCCAACATCTCGAACTTAGGAGGTTTGTACCCCTCGGGCAGTTCAACATCCGGTTGTATGCAAAGATCTTTGTAGTTCAACCCTTCAATCCCCTTATTCCTTCGACAACCTAAATTTGACTAGCCAATTTCTTGAGTTCCGCAGCCAGGTTCCTGATGAGTGAGTCTTTATCATTAGACTCGGGTGTGCTTAAGATGGATTGGGTGGAGTGTGTCATGGTCTCTACATAGATGGGGGTGTTATGGTGGGCATGAAAATGGTCATTTGTGGAGTTCAATGGTTCAGAGATGAGTAGTGGATTATTGTTGGATGTGTGGCAAGTATTGCAATGGTGGTGAGGAGTGGGATGGTTTTATGGTTTTGGGGTATTTTGTGGAGGTGTGGGATTCTGAGCGTTTGGAAAATTGATATCTGGAGTGGTGAGGGCAAATGACAAGTTTGCCAGATTTTGAACCTGATCAAGTTCCTTTTGAAATTTCAACAACTTTTGCTTGAATTGGGACGCATTTTCTTTGGAGACCTAAGTACCATGAGTGACCTCTACCCGTTTAGTTGAATTTTCCTTTCTAGTGTTGTTCAAATCTTCCATCTTTCCTTTGTTCCTGCTTTTGATAGGACTAGGAGGATGAGTGGGTGGAGGGCCCTTTGATCTTGTGGAATATGATGACGATGCCAGAGTGCACAAACTAACCTTTGGGTAGGGGAATAAAAACGAAAAAAAAAACAAAAGGTAACAAGTTAGTGAGGATTATAAGAAAAAGATGTTGCGATATTTAAACACATAGTGAAAGAATGTAAATCGTGTCCTAATTTGGGAGCCTCGTTGTGCCTGAGGTAGGCCTAGCGACAAATTGATTTGGAGTACTTAGAATGCTAAATGCCTCATTTTATTGATAAAAGTAGATGAATCCAAAACGACATTAAATAACAAGGAATAAAATGTCACTAGTGGCCATGGGCCTTATTACATTTCTTAAAGCAAAAGAACAAGCTCCTATATACTTGGTCCCAGAAGGACCTTCCCCAGACTCGATATTGTCGAACAACTTTCCCATCTCGTGAAGTCCCAGCAATAGGTAGGCTCTGGCTAGATGTCCGCTCTCATTTCCCTCAGCATTTTGGCAATCCTCGATCCTTTTGAAGAACTTCCTTTATAACTCCACTATGACTCGTTCCAAGTGTCTCAGTCGCTTGTTGGCACTAATAGCCATGGCTTTCCACTCCTCGATCAGTTTTTAATTGGCTTCTTGTATCTCACGGTGCTTGCTTTCACATTCCCGGACCCTCTTGCGCAGTTGATTGTATTTGACCTGTGTCTCGGCCCTTTCATCTATGATCCTGTGGCCCTTAGTAAGTCCTGGCTGACCCAGACCATCGTGATTAGATTCCAGCCAGCCTGAATAGTATGGAGTACAACCAGCATGGTATCTATCTGGTTCGATAGTGTCTCTTCCCATGATGATCTTGCAATGCCACATATGTTGAGCTTGACACTTATAAGGATTCTCATCAGCTTGGAAGTCAGCCCGGAAGTGACTCATCTTGTCCACCTTTGATATAACCTACTTCCTACCAGTCTGTCTCATAACTCGGAGAAAGACATAAGGGTAGGTTCCTCTCAGATCGATTAGTATCAGAAACGGTGCATCCCTGGTTCGGACGATGAACTCCTCAGTAGGGAACCACTCGATTATCTATTGTACTTGATCCTCAGTTAGATTTTCAAACAGATCTAACCATCCATTGGCGTCTTCTGGCTGGGCAAACATGTTGGGCAAGTAGTTCATTCGTTTCGGATGGTGGAAGGCGATATGATCGTCCTAGTCTCTTTGATGAATTTCCTGTCGGTATTCACCCCTTTGGAGATGCTCCATGAGCCAGAGCTGAAGTAGCAAATTGCAGCCTTCAAGCGTTCAGCTCCTCGTTGCCACTTTTCCAAGGCTCGGTATATCTCCGCAATAATCATGGGCACAATGCTGAATGGTTGCCCCCCAATTCCCTCCATTAGAGTTTTGGTTACCATAGCTAGCCTAGTGTGGATCCTTTCTTCATTGGAAACACTATCATCCCCAAGAAGCAGAACATGATACAAAGACCCTTCGATGAATATGCCCCAACGATGTAAGGGCGAACTCACCCGGATAAGTACGGTAGGATTTGCTGTGACTGTACCTCTCGTACAAATAATCAAAGGGAATGTAGGACTCCTTCAAACATGTCAAGTCTGGATTCTTCTTTAGGCCTGTCATTTTGAGAAAATCTCTACCATTGCGATTTTCCAGCATTAAAAACCCGGAGTTTCCCATGGTATACTAGCTAATCCTCCTATTTCCTCCAGCAGGGGTGTCATCTCGTTGTCCCCGAAGCGGAATACAGACCTATCACAATCCTAAAATAGAGTAGCAGCTTCTATGATCTTGTTGTTAGGTTGGACCTTGAGGAGGGAAGGTAGATTTCCTAGGTATTTCCGGACAAGAGTCTGATCACTGGAATGAAGATCCTCCCACCAGCTTATCAATTTTGGGTGGATGTTGGTGACCATGCCGAATCTGGGTACTTCGCGCCTCATGTTTCTACAAGACTAAAGGGTTAGGCCCTTACCCCCACCAGACTCGACTATTTAACATCAACAATTAGCATGAAGCATTCAGTTCTCCAAATAAATGCAGTGAATGTGGTATGTCAGTTTGGTTTTTAGAGGAACCCAGTGGACTTTGGACAAGGCTATCTTAAAGAGTCATTATGCGGACAACATAACTGACTCGGGTAGGTCTGATCGTGATGCATGCACAATTAAACAGAGTAAGGTTTCTATGGGGTTTTAGACTGGTATCCTTGAGCGGACATCTCAAGGGGGAAAGTCACGGAACCATCGACTACACCGTTGATCGACTGGTTTTACCGCAAATATGCCTTTTCCGAATTTAGGGGGTGATAATATCAGAAGAGCGCAACCACTCATTATAAGTGTTGCTATGATATTTTGTTTGGCACGAGTGGAATATGATGTTGAAAACATGTAGTTGCAATAATTAAAACAAGTTGTCACGTATTTGCATGTTTATAAAGTAATAATTACAATAATTTAAAACAGTAATAAAGGAGTGTAGTAAAGGAAAGTAGTAAAGAAATAAGGGAAAGAAACAAGAGATAAGTCAGTTTTTGCAGTAGAAAAGAGAATTAAATGCTTAAAGGTATTAAACAAATAAGGGCACATAAGAAATCTAAAGTCACAGTAATAGCTTGAAATGGTAAAAGCCTAAAAGAATTTCCCCAGCAGAGTCGCCACATCGTCGTGCCCCCTTTTTCTCGCGAAATCGGGTTTATGACATTTGGGAGGACAACTCGTTCCCTTTCGGGAATTGGGTTTGAATTGAAGAGTTGCCACCTAATGATTAAAGTGCATTAGGACACTAGGAGGGGTTTATTTTGAGTAACCAAAGATTGGGTAAGGGCTTGAAATTATCCCAAGGGGAAGGTGTTAGGCACCCCTCAGGATCTACTAGTGTGGTTCCCGGCCAAACTATTGTTGTGACTTAAATGCACATAGCCAAATAAAGGCTTCAGATAAGAGGGGATTTTCACGTAATGGTTACAAATAAACAAAAGTAAGAAAAAGGAACTAAAAAGAGTTGATGTTCTTGAAAGAAATGGTTTAAAAAGATTTAAAAGAAATAAAGAAAACAAAGGAAAGGGAGGTCCTAAGTTTATTAATAATATGGATCACCCCACACAACATCCGGTAATCACTCCTCAGTGAGGGGCTACACTTGATGTTGTTGCGTGGTCATCATATCCATATCTACCCTTTCCTACCCTGTTAAGGTATTAAAGCGCGGAATGGTCTCGTTTACTTATTTCATGCTATTACCCGCCCCAATCCTATCAGCTCCGGAGGTACTTGGGACTACTAATCCTAAAGGGAGGAGGTATTGGGCTTATTTGTGGTTTAAAAAGCTGAAATACTAAGGTGACAAACGAAACACATATAGCAAGTTTGGGGAAGCATATAAACAAATAAAAGGTCTCAAACAGACCTCTTTTAAACCAAAGAAAGCATAATGTAGCATGACTTGCATGCATTGTTTAAGGTCTGATTAAAACTTAAAGGGTCGAGGCAGACTAATTTATTACATAGTTCAGATAAGAAGCCCGAATCAGGCCTGCCTGCTGGTTGTAGCTGATAAAAAGTCTAATTCAGTTAACGCTCTACCATTTTCAATTAACAAAAATACTTCCACAAGTCATATTCCTCAATAAAAATTATCATATAGAGCATATACAATACGAAACGGAGTCACATTAATCAAAGTATAAGACTCACATGCATGCTTGACATCAACGTATAGATACTCGTCACCATGCAAAACGTCGTACTCAACAAATAACACATAACAAATAGGACACAACTCTTAATCTCTCAAGCTAAGGTTAGACCAAACACTTACCTCGCTTTGCAATCTATTCAAAATTCCAACAAGCCTTTGCCTCGCGAATTCGTGCCCGAAATTCTCAAATCTAGTCATAAACAATTCGATTCAGTCAATAAAAATTATAGGAATTAATTCCATATGAAATTCTACATTTTCCATTAAAAATCCGAAATTGTACTAAAAATTCGCTTATGGGGCCCACGTCTCGGAACCCGACAAAACTCAAAAAATCCGACAACCCATTCAACCATGAGTTCACCCATACAAATTTTATCAAATTCCGATGACAACTCGACCTCCAAATCTAAACTTTTCACTTTTGGAAAATTTTGCAAAAATCTTGATTTTCTTCCATTTAAATCCGAATTAAACGATGAAAATAACCATGGATTTATGTAATATAAACACTTTCGAGTATAGGACACTTACTTGAGTTGAAATCGTGAAGAACACCTCAAACTCGCCCAAGAACCGAGCTCCAAACATCCCAAAATGAAAATGAAGAAAATGAGCATTTTTGGTCCTTAAGTTTCTGCCCATCCGTCACTAAAAGTCCATTTTCGTCACTAAAAGTCCACCAGAAACAGCTTTACCACCCATATTCAATCGATCATAACTTTCTTTACAAATGTCCGAATGATGAATGGTTTAACTTTATGGAAACTAGAATCCAAGGGTTACAACATTTATGTTTTGCATATATTCGAATTCCTTATATATTTCGAGATATAAGCTTCCAAAGTAGCCTCCTCGCATCAACAATTTCTGGGAAATTTCAAAACAGCTTTACCAGCCCTTATTTAATCAATCATAACTTTCTGTATAAATATCCAAATGCTTAATGGTTAAATTTTCTGGAAACTAGAATGCAAGAGCTACAACTTTTATTTTTTGTACATTTTCAGATTCCCTATAGATTGCTAGATATAAGCTTCCAAATTATGCTACTCGCATCAAAATTTTCGAACCTTGCTGTCAAAATCCAGCAAGTTAAATTGGCCTAAAAATGGTCCGAAACCACTTCGAAACTCACCCGAGCCCCTTGGGACTCTAACCAAATATGGCAACATGTCCCAGAATACAATACAAACTTAGTCGAGGATTTAAACCACGCTAAACAACACTAAAATTTCGAATCGCGCTATGAATCGAATTTGGAGTTTTCAATTGTTCTAACTTCTATATTCGATGCAAAAACCTATCAAATCAAGTCCGATTGACTTCAAATTTTGCACAAAAGTCATAAATGACATAAAGAAGCTATAAAAATTTTCAGAACTGGATTCTGACCCCGATATTAAAAAGTCATCTCTCGGTCAAACTTTTCCAAAAATCTTCTATTTTCCAACTTTCGCCAAAATCCGCCGAATTGTCCTATGGACTTCCAAATCCAAATCCGAACATGCTCCTAAGTCCAAAATCACCATACGAAACTATTTGAATCATCAAAATTCCATTCCACGGTTGTTTGCTCAAAAGTCAAATCTCCGGTCAAACTTAAGAAATCTTTTGCCTTAGATTTCTAAATTCCGTTAAATGGCGATAATTTGATCTAGGGACCTTCGAATTCGATTTCGGGAATATGAACAAGTCCTAAATCATGATACAAAACTACCAGAATGGTCAAAACTTGGATCCGGGCTCGTTTTCTCAAAATGTTGACCGAAGTCAACTCAGTTGAGTTTTAAAGCTCTAATTCATAATTTAATCTATTTTTCATACAAAAATCTTCCGGAAAATTCTACGAACTGCGCACGCAAGTAGAGGAATTATTGATAGCGCTTTTTTTTCAAGGTCTTAAAACACCGAGATGATTATTTAATTTAAAGATAATATTTTGGGTCATCACATTCTCCACCTCTAAAACAAACGTTTGTCCTCGAACGTACTAAGAATTATTCTGACGTTTCCAAATTGATGATTTTACTTTTATACGTATACTCGCGGTTGATCCCACATTACTACATTCGACATAAGTCCGACAATACCATTTCAATTGAGATTATTCCCTTTATCCATATTTGTAAACTTTGAAACAAATTTCTTATACTCCAGTGAGCGCAACCGACTACAGTGAGCGCAGTCGACTATATATATATGGATCGGGCTGTACGCCGCAGCGATATATGGATCGGGCTGCACGCCGCAGCGGTTACTATATGGTACTTATTGAGTGTGAGTGCTGAGTATGAGCGCTGATATATGATGAGAGTTGAGTCTCGAGTGACTAAGAGGCTTGCTCGAGGGGCTGTATACATATATGAGTGATGCTTTGCCCGAGGGGCTTGTTTTAGGAAATTGCTGTTTCCACTCCTTTTTATAGTGAGCCTCTGTTGAAAATATTGAACAAATGCTTTTAAACAACTTTCATTTAAGCTGGAGTTTTAATGAGATGTTCGGAATTTAATCACTGATTTGGCTTTGTTATTTCCACTAATATTTTTATGATATGAGGTGTTTATGATTCCTGTTTTTGCCCGAGGGGCTGTATACGAACTATGTTTTGCCCGAGGGGCCGATTATGATTTTTATCTCTTTAATTATAAATTGTATTGAACCTCTATTGAAACTGTTGGAAAGCATCTTCAAATAATTTTTACCAAAAGCTGGATTTTAAATGAGACGATTGACTCGTATTCTGATTTGAAAGCTTGTTGTGCTTACTGAGTTTATCATAATGTGGATTCATCGTTTCTTACTGCTCAGTCTTTATTTACTCTTATTACTTACTAGGTTGGAGTACTCACATTACTCCCTGCACCTCGTGTGCAGATTCAGGTATTTCAGAACCTAGTAGTGGATGTTGATTGCTCAGAGGCGGAGTCGTTGGAGTTAGAAAGGTTGTTGCACGACGTTCGCAGAACTGCTTTCCTTCCTCTGATTTTCATTACTGTATTTAGTATATTTTTAGACTCTTGTTGTGCTCGGACCTTGGTAGATGCTCATGACTAGTGACACCCCGATGTCGGGCTTGTGTAATTATTCCGCACTTTTTTTTAAAATTTCATTATGAGAATTATTGTTTTTAAATGGTATAAAAACAACTTTTATTGGAAAAATGGTTGATTCAGGAGTTGTGTCGGCTGACCTAGTTTCACGATAGGCACCATCACGACCGGGTCGGTTTAAGGTCGTGAAAATGAAAGAAGACGGGAGTTCCTAAAAAATCATAGTAGTAAAGTTCAGTTGGAAGCGAATTTTAGAGTTCTATAACCAAACGCATGCTGTCATGACCCGGATTTCCCACCTTCGGGAATTGTGATGGCGCCTACTAGTAAAATCTAGGCAAGCCAATCATTCCAAATATTTTACGTTCTTCATTTTTAATCCTTTAATAGTTGTGAATTAACATTATATAAACAGCAGAATTAATAAAGCGGAAGAACGAGATGTAACAAATTAAACAAAAGCTACCAGAACTGGTGTCACAATCTCACAGACTGTCTAGGAATACTACAAATAGAGGTTCGAAAGATAGATATAAAGCTGTTTCTGAAATACATAAATGAAATAGTATGGAAAGATAGAATGAGACGCCAAGGCCTATGGACGCCTGCAGGACAACCGCGGGTTGCCTGATGGACTGAAGGCATCAACCTCACTATGGTCTAAAAGCTGCAGCACCGGGATCTGCACACAGTGCAGAGTGTATTATCAGCACAATCGACCCCATCTGCTGGTAAGTGCCTAGCCTATCCTCGGCAAAGTAGTGACAAGGCTAGGACAAGACTACCAAAATAATCTTGTGCAGTTAAATCATATACAATGGAAAAGTAAAGGTAGAAATTTACAATTACGGATAAGAGGGGGAAACATGCTACGGGGAACAAGTAACAATAGAAAAACAGCAGATAAATGTAAAGAACACCATAATTCAACTATCAACAAGAATCAAAATCAAACACAAGTGCACGGCATCACCCTTCGTGCTTTTACTCTCGTCCTCACCATAAGAATCAATATAATCGGCACGGCATCACCCTTCGTGCTTTTACCTCACATAATCATGACATGAAATTATCCTTCATGCATTATCACTCATATCATGGCACGACATTGTACATCGTGCGACACGGCATCACCCTTCGTGCTTTTACCTCACAATATTGGCACGACATCACCCTTCGTGCATTAACACTCTCAAAATCATACACGGCATCACCCTTCGTGCTTTACACTCTTCCTCACCCAAGCAACAATCACAGGGCAATTTGGGCTATGGAATCAATAATATTAGCAAAGGAACAATAACATAACAACAATATCCCGGCAATGGAAATAATATCATGAGTAATAACATCTTAGCAAGGGAGATAGTATCAAAAGCAATAACATCCCGGCAAGGGAGACAATATCATAAACCTCTTCTCTTTTCCCATATTTACTTCACAATTCAATTCTCAACTTGAGCCAACGCTATACAATGCTCAATTACCAATATTACTTCCATAAGCCTTGCTCAACAATAGAAATTATCACATAAGGCATGAATAATACAAACGGAGTCACATTAATCATAGTATAAGACTCACGGGCATGCTTGACACCAACGTATAGATACTCGTCACCATGCCTATACGTCGTACTCAACAATTAACACATAGCAATTAAGACACAACTCCTAATCCCTCAAGTGGTTAGACCAAACACTTACCTCAATGCCACGAACGCAATTCAAGCCCCAACTATCACTTTACCTCTTGTTTCCACCATCAATTAGCTTGTATCTAGCTAGAATTTACTTTACGATGTCAATAAATACTAAATGAATCAATTTTAATGCATGAAAATAGGTTTTCCAATGATTTCCACAAAAAGTCAAAAATTGACCCCGGGCCCACATGGTCAAAACACGAGGTTCGAACCAAAACCCGAACACTCATTCCCCCACGAACTCAAATACATAATTTGTTTGGAAACTGGACCTCAAATCGAGGTCCAAATCTCCAAAATTTTAAAATCCTAAGTTTTACACAAAACACCCAATTCCCCCTATGAAAACCCTTGATTTTGAGTTGAAATCATGTAAAAGAGATGTTATAGATAAAAGAAAATGAGTTAGAAATGACTTAGGGTTTGAGAAAGTTTGAAAATTGAAGAACTTTCGGCTAAGTTATGATTTACACAGGTGCTGATGTCACAATTAAGACCAGGGTTCGGAATTGCGAACCCTTTGGAAGTCTGCAAACTTCACAAATGCGAAGAAATGGTCGCATTTGTGACCCCTGGGAAAATCCTGTCACCTTCGCAATTGCGAAGGAAACATCGCATTTGCGAAAAGGAGGGCTTCGCAATTCCTATCATGAGTTCGCATTTGCGAAAAGGGCCTGCCCAGGCTTGGTTCGCATTTGCGACCCTGGGGTCGCATTTACCAAGCCTGAGAACTTCGCAATTGCGAAGCCTGATCTCGCAATTGCGAGATCAGAGGCCTGCGCAAAATATCAAATACCAGCAACTTTTTCCTAAGTCCAAATTCACTATGTGGCCTATCCAAAACTCACTCGAGCCCTCGAGGCTCTAAACCAAACATGCACCTTAACCTAAAAATATCATGCAGACTTGCTCGTGAAATCAAATCATCAAAATAACATCAAAAACTATGAATTAAGCTTCAAATTCATGAAATCACTCAAGAACATCAAATTTTCCAATTTTCTCAAATGAAGGTCTGATTTATACTGAACGGACTCTGATTCTTACCAAACTTCACAGATTTATCTTAATTACTATTTCAAACTTGTATCAGGCTCCAGAACTAAAATACGGGCATGATACCATCAATTTCAAACATCTTTTCATTTCTAAATACTCTTATATTTTCCAAAAACAATTTTCTTTAAAAATTCATTTCTCGGGATTGGGACCTCGGAATTCGATTCCGGGCATATGCCCAAATACCAAATTTTACTATGCACCCTACGTGACCGTCGGATCACGAGTCCGGGTCCGTTTACCAAGAATGTTGACCAAAGTCAACTTGATTCAATTTTGAAAGCCAATTTCCTTATTTCACTTAGTTCTCACATAAAGGCTTTCCGGAAATGCGCCCGGACTGTGCACGCAAATTGGGGTGAGATAAAAAGAGGTTTTTAAAGCCTCAGAACATAGAATTTACTTGTAACACAAGTTAAGGTCATCACATTATCCACCTCTAAAACAACCATTCGTCCTCGAACGGACATAGAAAAAGTACCTGAGTTATAGAAAAGATGGGGATATCGGCTCTGCATATCGGACTCGAACTTCCAGGTCGCTGCCTCAACAAGCTGACCCCTCCACGGAACACGAACTGAAGGAAAACTCTTCGATCTCAACTGACGAACCTGTCGGTCTAGAATAGCTATCAGCTCCTCCTCATAGGACAAGTCCTTATCCAACTAAATAGTGCTGAAATCTAACATGTGGGATGGATCGATGTGATACTTCTGAAGCATGGACACATGAAACACTAGCTACACGGCTGATAAGCTTGGCGGCAATGCAAGTCTGTAAGCCACCTCTCCCACTCGATCAAGAATCTCAGACAGGCCAATGAATCTAGGGCTAAGCTTGCCCCTCTTCCCAAATCTCATCACGCCCTTCATAGGCGACACCCGAAGCAACACCCGCTCGCCGACCATGAATGCCACATCACGAACCTTACGGTCGGCATAACTCTTTGCCTGGACTGAGCTGTACGAAGCCTATCTGAATGACCCTAACCTTGTCCAAGGCATCCTGTACTAGATCCGTACCCAACAACCGATCCTCTCCTGGCTCAAACCATCCAATCGGCGACCGACACCGCATACCATATAAAGCCTCATAAGGAGCCATCTGGATGCTCGACTGGTAGCTGTTGTTGTAGGCAAACTTCGCTAAAGGCAAGAACTGATCCCACGAGCCTCTAAAGTCAATGACACAAGCTTGGAGCATATCCTCCAAAATCTGAATAGTATGCTCGGACTGCCCGTCCATTTGAGGATGAAATGTTGTGCTCAACTCATCCCGTGTGCCCAACTCATGCTGAACTGCTCTCCTGAAATATGAGGTAAACTGCGTATCTCGGTCCAAAATGATAGACACGGGCACGCCATGAAGACAAAAAATCTCTCGGATATAGATCTCAGCTAACCTCTCGGAAGAATAGGAGACTGCCACTGGAATGAAATGTGATGACTTGGTCAGCCTATCAACAATAACCCACACTACATCGAACTTCCTCCAAGTATATGGGAGTCCAACAACAAAATCCATAGTGATCCGCTCCCACTTCCACTCAGGAATCTCGATCTTCTGAAACAAACCACCAGGTCTCTGATGCTCATACTTTACATGCTGACAATTCAAACACCGAGACACACATGCAACAATATCATTCTCCATCCTCCTCCACCAATAATGCTTCCACAAATCTTGATACATCTTATCGGCACCCAGATAAATAGAGTACCGGGAGTTATGGGACTCCTCTAAAATAAACTCTCAAAGCCCATCCACGTTAGGCACACAAACTCGACCCTGCAACCTCAAAACTCCATCATCTCTAACTGTAACATGCTTGGCACCACCGTGCTGCACTGTGTCCCTAAGGACACACAAATGAGGATCATCATACTACCGATTTGTGATACACTCAAATAATGAAGAACTGGCGACTGTGCAGGCAAACACACGGCTGGGCTCGAAAACATCCAACCTCACGAACTGATTGGCCAAAGCCTGAACATCTAAAGCAAGCGGTCTCTCACCGACCAGAATATATGCAAGACTGCCCATACTGACTGACTTCCTACTCAAAGCATCTATCACCACATTGGCCTTTCCCAGATGATATAAGATGGTGATATCATAGTCTTTCAATAGCTCCAACCACCTTCTCTAACTCAAATTTAGCTCCTTTTGTTTGAACAAATACTGTAGACTCTTATGATCTGTGAACACCTCACATAACACGCCATACAGATAATGCCTCCAATTCTTCAACACATGAACAATGGTTGCTAACTCCAAATCATGGACTAGATAATTCTTCTCATGAATCTTCAACTGTCGCGAAGCATAAGCAATGACCTTGCCATCCTGCATCAACACTGCACCAAGTCCAATACAAGATGTGTCACAATAAATTGTATATGGCCCTGAACTTGTGGGCAAAACCAACACTGGCGTCGTAGTCAAAGCTATCTTGAGCTTCTAAAAGCTCGTGTCACACTCATCCGACCACCTGAACTAGGCACCCTTCTGGGTCAACCTGGTCATCGAGGATGCAATAGATGAAAACCCCTCCACAAACCGACAGTAATAGCCTGTCAACCCCAAGAAACTCCGGATCTTTGTAGCTGATGCAGGTCTAGGCCAGTTCTTAACTACCTCTATCTTCTTTGGGTCCACCTGAATACCCTTTGCTGATACAACATGACCCAAAAATGCAACTAAACTCAAGCAGAACTCACACTTCGAAAACTTAGCATACAACTAACTATCTCTCAAAGTCTGAAGAACAACTCTCAGATGCTGCCCATGCTCCTCCCGGTTGCGAGAATAGATCAAAATATCAACAATGAAGACTATCACGAACGAATCCAAGTAAGGCTTGAACACTCGATTCATTAAATCCATAAAAGTTGTTGGGTCATTTGTCAATCCAAATGACATCACCAAGAACTCGAAATGCTCGTACCGAGTACAAAAAGTTGTCTTAGGGACATCGGATGCCCCAATCCTCAACTGATGGTAGCCAAATCTCAAGTCAATCTTTGAAAATACCTTGGCACCTTGAAGCTGATCAAACAAATTATCAATCCTCGGCAATGGATACTTATTCTTGATTGTAACCTTGTTTAATTTCCGGTAATCTATACACATCCTCATCGATCCATCCTTTTTCTTAACAAACAACACCGACGCACCCCAAGGTGAGACACTAGGTCTAATAAAGCCTTTATCAAGCAAGTCTTGCAACTGTTCTTTCAATTCTTTCAACTCTGACGGGGCCATATGATATGGTGGAGTTGAAATGGGCTGAGTGCCCGGAGCCAAATTAATGCAGAAGTCAATATCCCTGTCGGGTGGCATACCCAACAGGTCTAAAGGAAATACCTCAGGAAACTCACGAATAACAGGCACGAAATCCATAGAAGGAACCTCAACACTAGAATCACGAAAATATGCCAAATATGCCAAATACCCCTTCTCGACCATACACCAAGCCTTCATATATGAGATAACCCTACGGGTAGAATGACCAGGAGTCTCTCTCCACTCTAAACAAGGTAAACCCGGAAAGGCTAAGGTCCCAGTCTTGGCATGACAGTCCAAGATAGCGTGATAAGGTGATAACCAGTCAATCCCCAATATGACATCAAAATCAACCATATCCAGAAGTAATAGATCTACACAGGTCTCAAGACCCACAATCACAACTATACATGAACGATGGACATGATCTACCATAATAGAATCATCCACCAGTGTAGACACAAATACAAGAGCACTCAAAGAATGATCGCTAGGCATGACCAGATACGGTGCAAAATAAGATGACACCTAGGACTATGTAGATCCCGGATCAAATAAAACTGAATCATCTCTACTACAAACTAGAATAGTACCTGTGATAACCGCATCGGAAGCCTCAGCCTCAGGCCTGGCTGGAAGAGCATAACATCGGGGCTAGGCCCCACCACTCTAAACTACATCTCTTGTATGGCCTCCTGCTGGCTGGCCTCCACCTCTAGCAGCCTGACCTCTACCACTAATACCTCTACCTCCACTTCTAGCACCTCTACCTCTACCCCTATCTGGCTGAGCATGCGGTGGGACACTCGGTGCCTAAACCATGGCACGGGAACCCTGATGCTGAGAGCTGCTCGGTGCTCCAGGGAAAAACCTAGCAATATGCCTTGTATCACCAAAGTATAACAAGCCCTCGGCTTCTGAGACTGTTGACCCTGACTGCCTAAATAACTACTCTGAAAACTCTGGAGCGAAGGTGCACTAATAGGGGATGGTCGTGCACTGTATGGCAATTGATCTGAATACTACATATGAGAACCACGGCCACCTGGAGCACCATGAGAAGCCTGAAGTGCTTAATGAAATGGCCTGGGAGGGTGGCCCCTACCAAAAGAATCCCTGCCTCCAGATGAGACACCACTAAACATTCCCGAATGTCGAGGCCTCTAGTCAGACCCCTAACTACTCCCCTACGATAGGACCATCTCAACTCCCCTGGCCACATTGGTCGCATCCTGAAAAGAAATCTCGCTCCCTATCTCCTTAGCCATCTCAAATCGAATAGGCTGAACGATTTCCTCAATGAACCTCCTCACTCTCTCTCTCTCTCAGTGGGAAGTATAAGAAGAACATGATGGGCCAAGTCAATAAATCTGGTCTCGTATTGAGTGACTGTCATAGAACCCTACTAGAGACACTCAAACAAACTCCAATAGTTCTCCCTCTGAGTGATAGGAAGAAACTTCTCTATAAATAGCTGAGAGAACTGATCCCAAGTCAAAGCTGGTGACCCAACTGGTCTAGCCAAACAATAATATCTCCACCAAGTCTTGGCGGATCTAGAAAGACGAAAAGTAGCAAAGTCAACCCCATTGGTCTCCACTATCCCCATGTTCCAAAGAACCTCATGACAGATGTCCAAATAATCCTGGGGATCCTCAGAAGATGTACCACCAAAAGTAGTAGTGAAGAGCTTGGTGAACCTCTCAAATATCCACAAGGCATCAACAGACATAGCTGGCCCCTCTTCGATCTAAGCTACTACACCCAGCTGAACTGATCCAACTAGCTGAGCTGCTGGAGTCTGAAACTGGGGAGCCATCTACTCCGGAGTGCGAGTAGTAGGAGTCTGGGCTTCTCCTCCAGCCTGAGAGATGGCTGGTGCTACACGAAGCAAGCCTGTCTGGGCGACACTCTCCATAAGGCCTACTAGACGGACCAGAGCATCCTAAAGTATCGGGGTGGCGATGAACCCCTCTGGGACTTGAGCTAGTCCAACCTGGAACTGTATGGGCTGGAACCTCATCGTCAAACTCAACCTGAGGCTCTACCGCTGGTGCTGCTGCTCGAGCTTTGGGCTGAGCCCTGCCTCTACCTCAGGCCCTAGCACGACCTCGACCTGTGACCCTCGTAGGAGCTGCTACTGGGGGCTCAGGCTGCTAGTCAGCTAATAAATCGGTACGTGTTCTCACCATCTACGAAAGAACAGAGTGGAAGTTCAATTAGCATTGAGAAATCAAGTCACACGACATGAAAGAATAGATGTGAAGTTTTTCCTAACTCTATAGCCTCTAGGAATAAATACAGATGTCTCCATACCGATCCCTCAAACTCTACTAAGCTTGTCCGTGAATTGTAAGACCTAAGCAACTTAGAGCTCTAATACCAGCTTATCACGACCCGAATTTCCCACCATCGGGAGTCGTGATGGCACTTACTAGTGAAAGCTAGGCAAGCCAATCATTCCAAATATTTTACCCTTTTCCATTTTTAATCCTTTAACAGTTGTGAATTAACATTATATAAACAGCGGAATTAATAAAGCGTAAGAACAAAATGTAACAATTTAAATAATACCGATACAAATCCATAAACAAAAACTACCCAGAACTGGTGTCGCAATCTCACAGACTGTCTAGGAATACTACAAATAGGGGTTCAAAAGATAAATAAAAACCTGTATCTGAAATACATGACAAAAATAGTATGGAAAGATAGAAGGAGACGCCAAGGCCTGCAGACGTCTGCAGGACTACCTCGGGTCGCCTGATGGACTGAAGGCATCGACCTTACTATGGTCCAAAAGCTACCGCACCAGGATCTGCACATAGTGCAGAGTGTAGTATTAGCACAACCAACCCTATGTGCTGGTAAGTGCCTAACCTAACCTCGGTGAAGTAGTGACGAGGCTAGGACAAGAATACCAAATAATCCTGTGTAGTTAAATCATATAGAGTTGAAAAGTAAAGGCAGAAATTTACAGTTAAGGATAGGAGGGGGAAACATGCTACGAGGAACAACAAGTAAAAATAGAAAAACAACAGATAAATGTAAAGAACACCATAATTCAACTATTAACAAAAATCAGAAATCAAAGACAAGTGCACGGCATCACGCTTCGTGCTTTTACTCTCGTCCTCACCATAAGAATCAATATAATCAGTACGGCATCACCCTTCGTGCTTTTACCTCACATAATCATGACACAGAATTATCCTTTGTGCATTATCACTCATATCATGGCACGGCATTGTACATCGTGTGGAATGGAATCACCCTTCATGCTTTTACCTCACAATATTGGCACAGCATCACCCTTCGTGCAATAACACTCTCCAAATCATACACGGCATCACCCTTCGTGCTTTACACTCTTCCTCACCCAAGCAACAATCACAAGGCAATTTGGGCAAGGGAATGAATAATATCAAAATAGAATCTCGGCAGGGGAACAATAGCATAACAACAATATTCTAGCAACGAAAACAATATCATGAGTAATAACATCTCTGCAAGGGAGATAATATCAAAATCAATAACACCCCGGCAAGGGAGACAATATCATAAACCTCTTCTCTTTCCCACATTTACTTCACAACTCAATTCTCAACTTGAGCCAACGCTCTACAATGTTCAATCACCAATAATACTTCCACAAACCCTGTCCAACAATAGAAATCATCATATAAATCATGAACAATACAAAATAGAGTCACATTAATCATAGTATAAAACTCACGGTCATGCTTGACACCAACGTATAGATACTCATCGTCATGCCTATACATCGTACTCAACAATTAACACATAGAAATTAAGACACAACTCCTAATCCCTCAATCTAAGGTTAGACCAAACACTTACCTCAATGCCATGAACACAATTCAAGTCTCAACTATCTCTTTACCTCTTGTTTCCACCCCCAATTTACTTATATCTTGCCACAATTTACTTAACAATGTTGATAAATGCTAAATGAATCAATTCTAATGCATTAAAATAAGTTTTCCAATGATTTCCCCAAAAAGTCAAAAATCGACCCTTGGCCCACATGGTCAAAACACGAGGTTCGAACCAAAATTCGATCACCCGTTCCCCCACGAACTTAAATATATAATTTGTTTTAAAATCGGACCTCAAATCGATGTCCAAATCCCCAAAATTTGAAAATCCTAAGTTCCACCCAAAACACCCAATTTCCCCCCTAAAAACCCTTGATTTTGAGTTGAAATCATGTGAAAAGATGTTACAGATTAAAGAAAATGAGTTTGAAATGACTTACAATTGATTTAGAGAAGAAGTTTTCTTTGAAAAATCGCCCAAGAGAGCTTAGGGTTTTAGGGAGTTTTAAATATGAAGAATTTTCGGCTAAGTTATGATTTAAAACAAAATTCGTATTCTGAGGCTTTGAAAATCTCATTTAGAGTCTCCTCAATTTGCGTGCGCAATCCGAGCGCGTAGCTTGAAAGCTTAAATATAAATTTTTGTGAAATATGATAAGTTTTGACTGTAAAATGAATAAAATTTGACTTTGGTCAACATTTTGGGTAAACGGACCCGAATCTGTGACTTGACGGTCCTGGAGGGTCCGTAGGAAAATATGGGACTAGGTCATATGCCCGGAATCGAATTCCGAGGTTTCGAGACCGAGAAATGAATTTTCAAAGAAAATTATTTTCTGAAATTGTTTAAAGAAATTTGAAATGAAATTTGATTATAACATGATAATATCGGGCCCGTATTTTGGTTCTGGCGCCCGATACAGGTCTTATATATGATTTAAGACATTTCTATGGAATTTGGTGAAAAACAGATGTCATATGACGTGATTTGGACTTAAATTGCAAAGTTGATGTTTAAAGAAGTTTTGAGAAGATTTCATTGATCTTGAGATTTCATTTGATGTTCATGACGTTATTTTGAATATTTGATTACACGAATAAGTCCGTAGGATGTTCTTGAGGTTTTGTGTGCACTTGGTTTGGAGTTCCGAGGGCTCGGGTGAGTTTTGGATAGAACCTAGGTTTTTCAAAAATTGGGGATTTGGACCTCAATCTGAGGTCCGATTTCAAAACAAATTACATATTTGAGCTCGTGGGGGAATGGTTAATCGGGTTTTGGTTCGACCCTCGGGTTTTGACCATGTGGGCCCGGGGGCGATTTTGACTTTTTGGGTAAAACTTTGGAGAACTCATTTTCATGCATTCAAATTGATTCATTTAGCATATATTAATGTAATTAAGTAACTTGTTGCTAGATACAAGCGAATTGGCGGAGGAATCGGGGGGTAAAGCTATAATTGAAGCTTGAGTTGTGTTCGAGGCATCGAGGTAAGTGTTTGTTCTAACCTTAGCTTGAGGGATTAGGAGTTGTGTCCTATTTGCTATTTGTTTCTTGTCGAGTACGACGTGTAGGCATGGGGACGAGTATTTATGCGTTGGTGTCAAGCATGACCGTGAGTCTTATCTTGTGATTTTCATAATCTCGTTGTATTATTCATGCATTGGTGAAGATTTCTATTTGTAGTGTAAAGTTGTGGAAAGAATTGTGACCTATGAACATTTAGGAGCGTTGGCTCCAGTTGTATAATGAATTGTGAAAGTATAAGTGATAATCGAAACTCTAGAGCATTGGCTCGAGTTGTGAAGTGAATTATGAAGTAAAAGTGAGAAAGAAAAGAGATCATTATGTTGCCCCTTGCTGGGCTATTGTTGAGCTGAGGTTCCCTTGCATTGTGTTATTAATTGATATTACTGATGCTTAGGTTGATGATTCTTTGTGTTAGGTGTTGTAACAAGTTTGGTTATAGCTGGGTAGTTAGGTGTTGTAACAAGTTTAGTTATAGCTGAGGTAGTTAGATGTTGAAACTAGTTGAGTTATAGTTGAGATAGCTAGGTGTTGGAACAAGTTTGGCTATGGCTGTTTCTCCCTCGCCGGGACTATGTACTTTTACTGTGGAGTTCCCTTGCCGGGATAGTGTAGTCTATTGTTGATCCCTTGCTGGGACGGTTAATTATGATTATTGTGGACTGTATATTTGGAACGGGTTGCGCGCCGCAACATTATTAGATATTATATTGGATCAGGTTGCACGCCCCAACAGATATTATATTGGATCGGGTTGCACGCCGCAAAAATTATATTTGTGGATTGGGTTGTACGCTGCAACAATTATATATGTGGATCGGGTTGCACGCCGCAACAATGTTAAATGATAAGGGATCGGGTTGAGCGCCACAACAATATTGTTATTGTATTGATTGCACACATCGAGTGTTCTTTCATACTTTATTAAGTTTCTGATAGAATTGATATGTTTCCCCGAAGCATGTTTCCCCCTCCCTTTCAAACTGTTATTACCTGTTTATATTTCTGTTGTATATCATATAACTGCACAAGTTTATCTGGAGTCTGGTCCTAGCCTCGTCACTACCTCGCAGGGGTTAGGCCAGACACTTACCAGCACAAGGGGTCAGTTGTGCTGATACTACACTCTGCACTATGTGCAGATACCGGAGCGGCACTTGATCATCAGCAGTAGGGGAGCCAACCTTCAGTCCACCGAGACACCGAGGTAGCCTTGCATGCGTCCGCAGGCCCGGCGTCTCCTCTGTCTTTTATTATGTTCTGTTATCTCATGTATCTAAGACAAACAGTGTTATTATTCCTTCAAAACTGTTGTATGTAGTACTCTTAGTAGTCTGTGGATATTGTGACACCAGTTTCTGGGTAGAGGCATGTGTTGACTTTCGAAACATTTTTGTTTTATATTTATTTAAGACTTCCGCCTAAATCTCATATTCTATTGTCATATAGGTGTTTCTCACTTGTTAAAATGAGTTGTAAAAAAGATTAACATAGAAGAGTTAAAGATTTCTATGTTCGTGGCTTGCCTAGCTTCTACGAGCAGGTGCCATCACGACTCCCGAGGGTGGGAATTTTGGGTCGTGACAACACAGGTGCAGATGTCGCAATTGCGACCAGGGTTCCCTTTGGAAGTCTGCTAACTTCGCAAATGCGAAGAAACAGTCGCATTTGCGACCCCTGGGAAAATCCTGTCACCTTCGCAATTTCGAAGGAGACATCGCATTTGCGAAAAGGAGGGCTTCGCAATTCCCACCATGTGTTCGCATTTGCGAAAAGGGCATGCCCAAACTTGGTTCGCATTTGTGACCCTGGGGTCGCATTTACCAAGCCTGAGAACTTTGCAATTGCGAAGCCTGATCTCGCAATTGCGAGATCAGAGGCCTGAGCAAAATATCAGATACCAGCAACTTTTTCCTAAGTCCAAATTCACTCCGCGGCCTATCCAAAACTCACCCGAGCCCTCGAGGCTCCACACCAAACATGCACCCTAACCTAAAAATATCATACGGACTTGCTCGTGCGATCAAATCATCAAAATAACATCAACAACTATGAATTAAGCCTCAAATTCATAAAATCACTCAAGAACATCAAAATTTCCAATTTTCTCAAATAAAGGTCCGATTTATACTAAATAGACTCTGATTCTTACCAAACTTCACAAATTCATCTTAATTATTATTTCAAACTTGTATCGAATTTCGGAACCAAAATACAAGCACGATACCATCAATTTCAAAAATCTTTTCATTTCCAAAAACTCTTATATTTTCAAAAAAACAAATTTCTTTAAAAATTCATTTCTCGAGCTTGGGACCTCGAAATTCGATTCTGCGCATACGCCCAATTCCCAAATTTTACTACGGACCCTATGTGACCGTCGGATCATTAGGCCGGGTTCGTTTACCAAGAATGTTGACCAAAGTCAACTTGATTCAATTTTAAAAGCTAATTTCCTTATTTCACTTAGTTTTCACATAAAAGCTTTCCGGAAATGCGCCCGGACTCTGCACACAAATCGAGGTGAGATAAAAAAATGTTTTTAAGGCCTCAGAACACAGAATTTACTTGTAACACAAGTGATGACCTTTTGGGTCATCACACATGCATTGGTATTCAACAGAGAATTGGCTGCAATTCTTTGGACTCATAGAAAGTGGTACCAAGATAGCGGTTATGAAACCCCAGAAGAGCAACTAGGACATGACTATGGAGAATATGAAGAGACTCTGTAAATTTTTTGAATAGAGAATAACTTGTAAACAAAAAATAATTTTTTCCCTTTTTTTCAAGGATGTAAGTGAAAAAAAATTGCATTTTGTGAATATACATTAATTTGTGTGAATTATGTGATGTCTGTCTTTTAAATTTTTGTTCTATTTGTATTAATTAGTTTTTTAGTTGACTTGGGTTAAATCAAATATGTTTGTCTTTTTTCATGAATTTTAAGTATATTTTTGTTGAAATTCAGCATGCTACACTTCAGCATGAAGCAAATAACTTCGGCTTTTTAGGCTGAAGTTTTGGTTAAAACTCATAACAAAAGTGTCGACTGTAGGACAAAAACTTCAGCTTATTAAGTGCTGAAATTTTTAGAAATGCATTAAATAACTTCAACAGTTTCTGCTGATGTTTTTGAAAAAGCTTTACGACAAAACTATTAAATGCAGGACAAAAACTTCAGCTTATTAAGTGCTGATGTTTTTAGAAATCAACTAAACAACTTCAGCACCTCCTGCTGAAGTTTTTTGAAAAAGCTTTTACGACAAAACTATTGAATCCACGATAAAAAACTTCAGCTTATTATGTGCTGAAATGTTTATAAATGAACTAAATAACTTTAGCAGTTTCTGCTGAAGTTTTTGAAAAAGCTCATGACAAAAACTTCAGCATGTTTTGGTATTTTTTTAACTTGATACTTATCTTTTTTGCATTTACTAACTACTTTTTGTCTTTTATCACCTACTCCGTATTTCATTTAAATTTGTCTAACCATATAGTAAATGACCCGAAAAGTTACTTTTCCATTTACATTGATTATCTGAAAATTTTTCAGGCTGAAGTTATTTTTTACTATAGAACAAATGTGGACTTATTAGGGCTAAAGTAACACTTCTTTTTTCATTTGCCACCTACTTGTTTTACCACCTACTTATCTTGTTACATTCAATTTCTCTGAATGTAAAATATTAAACAGACCTGAAAAGTTACTTTTACATTTATAGATATTAAATAGATTAGGTGCACTCTTTGGCTATATTAACAATCTCTTCACTTGAAAATTTCATAGTCATCCATAGACTTTTATCATATTTCTTTAAATTTATATTCATCCTTAGCCTTTCAGCTTTTTCTAAAGAAACAATGTCTGGTGCAAGTGGAAGTAGGAGGCTCACCATGGATGAAATTATGCAGAAGTAGGAGAGTTTGAAGTGTGAGTGGTACAATAACGTACCGATGTGTAATCTTATCCATATGTGGGATCAAATAAAGGCTGATTGGGAAAGAATCAGACCACAATTTTTTGCTCATGAATCATTCCAGAACAGGCCTAATCAGCCCTCGTTTGACAAGGTTGTCGAGCATTTTGAGTCTTTTAAGTTTCCCATCTGGGGCAAGTATGCCAAGTTGCAAGACAACCTAAAGATTCTTCTTTCTCTTATGGACAGAGTGATAGTCGAGCAAAGTCAGTTGCGTAATGAATTCAACAAGTTGAAGAGTGATCTCATTGGACTTTGTGGTGTTTTGCCTGAGTATCCGATTGTTATCTTCGATACTGATGATGATGAGATATTTCGAGAAATTGATGAGTACTGTTCTGATGATGCTGATGATGATTGGTTTTTGCAATCCTTTTTTATGTTTTTATGTTGTGCTTTTTTGTTTACTTCAGCATATTAATTAGAGAATATCCTGAAGTTATTAAGTTCATTTTCTATAACTTCAGCCTAGAGATGCTAAAGTTTTTGTTTGTACATGCGTTTCTTTTGCGTGTTGTCCTCATCTCTTTCTGTATCAATCTAATTCTCATCCTCTTTCTTCTTAGCTTTCTGTTGCATTATCCTTGTTATCATTGGTATTTGCTTTGTACTTCTAGTTAGTACTAAGTTAATACAATTAGTTGGTTTTATGTTTAGTTTTTGTAATTCTTTTTTATGTTTTTATGCTATGCTTTTTTGTTTACTTCAGCATATTCATTAGAGAATATACTGAAGTTATTAAGTTCATTTTCTATAACTTCAGCCTAGAGATGCTGAAGTTTTTGTTTATACATGCGTTTCTTTTATGTGTTGTACGTGTATGTTTGTGTGTGTGTGTGTGTGTGTGTGTGTTTGTTAAGGATATGTATTTCACATACTGTAACCTGAAGTTTTTTCTCGCTGAAGTCATTGCGTACTTTTTAAAAATGCAACCAAATCTGTAAGCATGCTTAACAAAAATGAGTGATTTATACTTTAGCAGTATATAAAATAGTCCAAGAGCTTATTTTTTTATTCCTATAAAAAAATTACATTTCAAATATGTCATAAAATAATGAAAGTCTAAATTCAGACCAAGGATTATTGAAGGTTAGAGTATTTTTCAGTGTGCTTCTTGGAATATGGATGAGGTGGTGGAGAAGACAAGCAAGTTGTTCTGTTATGCCCAACTTGTTTACATCAACTGCATTTGGTAGACTTCAATAGTACTGATTCAGTCATAGGGATATGCCTCTGTCACGACCCAAAATCCACTAAGGGTCGTGATGGCGCCAGACAACGCTGTCAGGCAAGCCAACCAGAATACTTAATTAAATTCTCGTTTAATAATTTTGAAAACTATGATTTTCCATTAACTTTACCAGTAGTAGATGATCGCTACAAATCAAATATAAATGTTAAGAAGTCAATACAAAATACCCCATAACTATCCCAAAACCTGGTTTTACAAGTGCATGAGCTATTTCTAGGAAGCAATACAATACAATAATCGTCCGGAATACAAATTGGACAGAAAATAAATACAATAATCTGGAAGAGACTTTGCTGGTTGCGGGTCATCTCGAGAAGTGCAACTCACCTAAGTCTCCGCATCAACCATGCTGCTACGCCCGCCAAGCCACTAGTGATGCATGTGCCTGTGCAACAAAAATGCACAGCAAGTGTAGTATGAGTACAAAAACAACGTGTACCCAATGAGTATCCCGTCTAATCTCGAAGAAGTAGAGACGAGAGGTCGACTTCGACACTTACTAGTGGTCCAGAATGATACATCCGTAATATGGTAAATCGAGGATTTATATAAACATGATTTGTAATTCAATAGGGTGAAACATGTAAATAATTCTCTCTTTTATGCGCAATTTCCAAATTTCGTTTTTCATCATTTATACACATATCTCAAGTCGGGATGGGGCAATAACAACTTCAAAAAGTTTCAAATCAAGCAATACAAGCATGCGCAAATCATACCGAGGACGTACGGCCCGATTCAACAATATTTAAATTGTGCACTGCCAGAGGGTCGAATGGCGCAAACCATAGATGCATGTATTTAATCTGCCGAGGCGTACGACCCATTCCAAAATTTAAACACGCACAGACAATCAATCAAGAAGTCATCAGGAAACAATTATCCAAAGAAAATCAATTCTCTTTTAACAATTTAGAAAAATGAAGTTTAATTCTTTTTAGAAATCCATTTACCAATTCGATAGGATTTAAGCAATCAACTGTCAATAAGGTTACAGATATTCCAAGTATAGCATGCTTTTGGGTCCTAGACTACCCGGACAATAGCATAATAGTAGCTACGTACGGACTCTCGTCACCTCGTGTGTACGTAGCCCCCACAAATAAGAGCACATAACCAATTATTTCACCTATGGGACAATTCCCTCTTACAAGGTTAGAAAGGAGTCTCACCTCGCTCCGAAGATCCATAACCGGCATTCCACGCCTTTCCGAAGACTCGAATTGATGCACAATGCTCCAACACTAGCCAATAATTATGCAAATCCATTAATATATGTTCAATTACTCATTACAATCCAATTTATAATAATTCCTAACCCGATTGAAAAGTTGACAAAATTGCCCTCGGGCCCACATGCCCGGATTCCAAAAAATTTCGAAAATAAAGTTTACCCATAACCTCACGAACCCAAATATATAATTTACTCTCAATTTCATGCCCAAAATCGTGGTCAAATTCCAAGAATACCAATTTTCTAGGTTTTCCCTCAAACCCCAAGTTTCTACAAATTTCATGCTCAACTACGTACATAATCAATGTATTTAACTCAAGATAGGTAGGGATAGCTTACCTTATCGTTGATGATGAAAATCCCCTCTTGAAACCCTCCAAGAATTGCCCAAGCCAAGAAACTATGAGAGAAAATGGCCAAATCCCGCTTTTTAAAACACTCACTGCCTCCAGCACTTCCGCACTTGCGGTCTCTTGACCACTTTTGCGGTTCCGCGGGTGCTGACCAAACGCCGCTTCTGCGGTCCAAGGCTCCCTGCCTATTCCGCTTCTGCGTCCTCTCCTCCGCAGATGCAGTCTCGCATCTGCGGTGAATGACCGCATCTGTGGTCCCAATTCTCCCCCACCAATTTCGCATCTGCGACCATAGGGCTGCTTCTGCTGCTCCGCACCTACGACCCTAGTCTCACAGGTGCAGTTACACCAGCAACCAACAACTTTAGCCTTTTCCAAAATTCCATTTTCGATCCATTAACCACCCGGAATCCACCCGAGGCTCCCGGGACCCCAACCAATCATACAAACCAGTCACAAAACACATTATGGACTTGCTTTATGAACACCACGAATCGACCTCCAATCCAAGCTTTATGAACTTTAGAATTTCAAACTTCTACTTTCGATGTTTAAACCTATCAAATCACGTCCGATTGACCTCAAATTTTGCACACAAGTCATAATTTCCATTACGGACCTACTCCAACTTTCGGAATCCGAATCCAAAACCGATATCAAAAGTCCACTTTCGGTCAAACTTTTCAAAAACCTTCAAGTTTCTATCTTTAGCCAAATGACTCTAAAATGGCCCACAAACCTCTGAATTCACTTCCGATCGCGCTCCCAACACCAGAATCAACATACGGAGCTATTCGCAGACTCAGAATCCCAAATGGATATCGATAACACTGAAATGCACTTCAACCCAAACTTATGAAATTCCTTCAAAATGCTAACTTCCACAATAGACGCCAAAACATTCCCGGGTCTTCCAAAACCCGATCCGGACATACGCCCCAGGCCAAAATCATCATACGAACCTGTTGGAACCTTCGAATCCCGATTCCGAGGTCGTTTACTCAAAAATCCAATCTTAGCTAATTCTTTCAACTTAAAGCTTCTGAAATGAAAATTCTCTTTCCAAATTAACTCCGAACTTCTCGGAATTCAATTCCGACCGTGAGCACAAGTCTTAATACCCGAAGTGAAGTTGCTCATGGCCTCAAACGGCTGAACGGTACGCTAGAGTTCAAAACGACCAGTAGGGTCGTTACATTCTCTCCCACTTAAACATATGTTCGTCCTCGAATGTGCTAAGAACTGTGCTAGAGTTGTCCGAAATCACTGTTTAACACCTCGAGCACCTACCCGTGCTACCACAACTCAGTTGGGCACCCTAGCTCGATCAATATGAAGATACCCTTTTTCACTTAGGCAAATAAGCCTTAGAGGCTAATTCCAACATCCGGAATTCTCTGCCAGGCCTGTTCCAACATATGTTCACCGAATCAATGACTACACGCATCACCAAAACATGATTGCGTACCTTAGCTGAATTCACACCTTGCACCACTTTCCTCACATGACAACAATAACATTCTCTGATCCATTTAGTCGAAATTCTATGAATTTGATGCTCTCATTGCACCTCATGACATACATAGGTCTTGCTTTAACTTTTACAATACCGCCACGACAGGAGAGATGTGTAGAAATTCATAACCAACTGCTGAATCAACAATTCATTGGGTCTATACTCCTGACAAGAGCCATCACCTCATTCTGAACCAAATAATGGTCTTTGCACTTTAATATACTTCATATAATCCGACTGCACTGAACCAAGATAATAACCTTTCAAAGGTCTATAATAACTCCCCGTTTCCTCATAAACACAGGAACAACCATCATAACTGGAGTATCCTCCACGGTCTATAACCCAATAAACCAAGTGCCCTCCAGGCATCAATTCTCAATTTAATAACATCACTTCAGTCTTCATACTTGGTTTAACTCTTCAATCAATCAAGTGGCTACCTGCCACACTTATACAACCTTCCCGTGGGGCATGCTCCCACAACCTCCCATAACAGATAACCATTCTGTGCATCCAAACCACTAGCCGCACTAACATTGAAAGCGATCAAGAATACTCAATCAGGATGCAAAGCCTTTTTCACAACACACCGATCTCGGGTGACGCTGAAGACAATACCAACTTACCTTAAACATCCAAACTCCTTTTTTGGTCATCCGAGCTCGCAACATTCTTGCCAACACCGAACCGCAACCTTGATCTTCACTTTCAAACTTTACACCACTCACTGCACCTAACGTGCCAATATACGATAGAACAAGATTTTCATCATGACTCTGGAACCACTAATTGATTAATACTTCCTCATATAGAAACTTTTCCCTTAACTCATCTCAGGTGAACCATAGCAACACACAGGTGAATTCTCATGACTGTAGAATATGCAAATCTTCCAGTAGTGGTCTGAGCCACCATAGCCCTTCCAGAATTCGCCCACACATAATAGGCCATAACAGTAGAATACTTCTGAATAAATCAATTACAGCGGCCGACAAGCCTCACACGTACCGCCACAAATCACGTGCATAACTTAATCACTCTGAAGAAACTGATCTTTGCCACCATTATGCCAATTCAACCATGGCTAACCAAATCCAACCTTTTTAAATTTATCCTTAACTTCCTTAGAGATAATAATTGCTCCATTCCATACATCACTGACCTGAATCTGCACACATCTTGAGCGACTCCATTCCTTGAGACCACATTATCTCCAAGCCCACGAACCGTTTCATACCCTCCTTGCACGCTCATTCGCATCTTCAACTGGTACACCCATTCTAATAATTCCTCTACAAATCCGGAGTCTTTTTCTCATTTTTCCTCCCAATGCTACACTTCAAGACGAAAATATCATAGAACACTCTGAGCCTCTTATCATAATCTTCTACAAAACATCGATTCTTAACCATACTTATAGGCTCGAAATCATTAGGCACCATATCTTAACTTTTGAATCGACTAGGACTGTGGTTGAGAGCCACTCGCTTTGACTTGGCCCCAAATATAATCAACTCCATGAATCTTCTAGCACATGAATACCCTCTCGACGAAGCACCCGGCAGAATCACTTCCCTTGAAACCCGCATCTATACAAGGCATAAATCCTGAATCCTTCCCCAAGTCTGAACATGAGCCAATGAGGCCAGCCCTAGCACACCCTTAACAATTCCTTAGCTCATATTACCTCTTATGTTCTTTTTCCCTTAGTTGAAATAACCCATCAATATGCTAATAACAAGAAATCTCATAAATAGACGACCATGCAATCCAACTGTAGGCAGTGGGACTCTCCCACTTATCTTGAAGCCATTATTACACAGCTTTGGAACCCACTAAATTTTTTTATCTCTTATTGACATAACCTTGCGCAATTAAACCGCCAGATTCCTCGAAATCCTTTCGTTAGCATTTCATGAACACTCTAAATCTCTAGCAACATTCACATATTAGACCTCTTACCGGATAGCCAGTAAAATCCTTCGCATGAGCTTCACCAACCATTCGACTACTGACCTGCTCATAGGAGATAATCCACCTGAGCCCCAACTCATTCACCAGTTGCAAAAGTTCATTCACTTCTCGGGGACATCAACTAAATGTGCGACAATATCTTCCAATTCAAAGTTATGTTGTATCCTCCTTCATATCAAGCAGCTCCTTTCCGTCATCAAATCTCTCGCCGAATAATAGCCGATATCTCAAATTAAGTTCGTAGACACAACCATTGTCCACTAAAACTCCCCAAATCACTCCAAACTTTCCTCGAGGGTGTAGTTATCCTACCACTGAATCCACATACTACTCTGCCACTCTCCCACTTTGGGCAGACTCACCTCTTTAAAAGACTACTCGACCTCCACTTCTTAACCTGGCTTTCTAGAAGTTTAACCAGTGCGTGACACTTCCCACACGTCATTCCTCATTCTCTGCTGCTTAGCTAATGCCTTATATCAAAATCTATATCGTTAGCACTTGAACCAATAGACCGCTACTAGATTTTAAACCTTTTCGAAGAATTGTCTCTCTCGAGCCGTCAACATTAGAAACACCGATTCACTCCTAAACCACCGCACCCTGCGATATCTAACAGTCATTTCTCCAACATCATTTCACAATATCTTACCTCAAAGGCGAATTGCAGAAGACCATAACACCGGCGAACTTAACACATACAATCAGGGACGATGACACTACATCGCAAATGAAAATTCCACCACGCTCGAAAATACTAAGTCTCATCACCCTGCCAATCCAAATTTGGACATTCACATGCCAATTGTTTTCCCTCCGCCCGGCTTGAAATATCGACTTTCTAAATCGTACACTGAGTAGACCTCCATTCAGGTCATTTACTGCCCTATCACATAGGCAAGAACTTTACCAACACGTCCATACTATACGACAACCGATCATGAGCAATCGTAGAAACTTTCACATAGACTTACAACTCTCAAGAATACTATCACTGAGCTGAAATGACGGGATAGCCTTCTGCAAGTCAACGACAATAGTCCAATCAACTATACCGAGAGAAACACCCCGCACCACCTCTGTAGTACCATTAAAATTCTTCAATTCTCGATTTATAACATGCGTTTTGTGTCACATAAGATTAAATAGGAAGGAAATAAAGGCATAAGCCTCAAATAATCCAATCACACGATGAGGAATGAAGAAGAGAAGTACTCCTAACAGCCCTGTAGCCTCTCCAAGATAAGTAAAGACGTCTCCATACCGATCCGCGAGACTCTACTAGACTTGCTCATGACTCGTGAGACTTAAGGGAACCTAGTGCTCTGATACCATGTTGTCACGACCCAAAATTCACTAAGGGTCGTGATGGCGTCGGACACCGCTGATAGGCAAGCCAACCAGAATACTTAATTAAATTCTCGTTTAATAATTTATAAAATTATGATTTTCCTTCAATTTTACCTGTAGAAGATGATCGCTTCAAATCAAATATAAATGTTAAGAAGTCAATACAAAATACCACATAACTATCCCAGATCCCGGTGTCACAAGTGCACGAGCTATTTCTAGAAAGTAATACAATATAATAACCGTCCGAAATACAAATTGGACAGAAAATAAATACAATAATCTGGAAGAGACTTTGATGGATGCGGGTCACCTCTAGAAGTGCAGCTCACCTAAGTTTACGCATCAACCATGCTGCAATGCCTACCAGGACACTAGTGATGCACGTGCATGTGCAACAAAAATGCACAACAACTGTGGTATGAGTACGAAAACAACGTGTACCCACAATCGATGGACTGGAAGGGCGAGAGAGAGAAGAGCAAAGAGAACTCAATCTAGAATTTCCACTCCTTCTAAAACCCCAGGATGAGTATCCTGTCTAATATCGAAGAAGTAGAGACGAGAGGTCGACTTTGACACTTACTAGTGGTCCAATAATGATACGTCCGTAATATGGTAAATTGAGGATTTATATAAACAATATTTGTAATTCAATAGGGTGAAACATGTAAACAATTCTTTCTTTTATGCGAAATTTCCAAATTTCCTTTTTCATCATTTATACACATATGCTCAAGTCGGGAAGGGGCAATAACAACTTCAATAAGTTTCAAGGCAAGCAATACAAGCATGCACAATTCATGCCGAGGACGTACGACCCGATCCAACAATATTTAAATTGTGCACTGCCAGAGGGTCGAATGGCGTGAACCATAGATACATCTATTTAATCTGCCGAGGCGTTCGACAGGTTCCAGAAATTAAACATGCACAGACAATCAATCAAGAAGTCATCAGGAAACAATTATCCAAAGATCCATAACCGGCATTCCACGCCCTTCCGAAGACTCGAATCGATGCACAATGCTCCAAAACTAGCCAATAATTATGCAAATCTAATAATATATGCGCAATTACTCATTACAATCGAATTTATAGAAATTCCTAACCCCGGTCGAAAAGTTGACAAAATTTCCCTCGGGCCCACGTGCACGGATTCCAAATTTTTTTGAAGATAACGTTTACCCATAACCTCACGAACCCAAATATATAATTTATTCTCAATTTCATGACCAACATCGTGGTCAAATTCCAAGAATATCATTTTTCTAAGTTTTCCCTCAAGCCCCAAGTTTCTACAAATTTCATGCTCAACTCCATTCATAATCAATGTATTTAACTCAATATAGGTGGGGTTAGCTTACCTTATCGTTGATGGTGAAAATCCCTTCTTGAAACCCTCCAAGAATCGCCCAAGCCAAGAAAATATGAGAGAAAATGGCCAAATCCCGATTTTTAAAACACTCGCTACCTCCAGTACTTCCGCACCTGCGGTCTCTTGACCGCTTCTATAGTTCCAAAGGTGTGGACCAAACGTCGCTTCTGCGGTCCAGGGCTCCCAGCCTATTCCGCTTCTGCGTCCTCTCTTTCGCAGATGTTGTCTCGCATCTGCGACAAAATGACCGCATCTACGGTGCCAGCTCTCCCCTACCAATTTCGTATCTGCGACCATAGGGCCGCTTCTGCGGCTCCGCACTTACGGCCCTAGTCTTGCAGGTGCGGTTACACCAGCAACTTCAGCCTTTTCCAAAATTCCATTTTCAATCCGTTAACCACTCGGAATCCACTAGAGGCCCCCGGGACCGCAACCAATCATACCAACCATTCCAAAACACATTACGGAATTGCTTGAGGCCACAAATCATATCAAACAACTCTAAAACCACGAATTAACCTCCAATCCAAGCTTTATGAACTTTAGAATTTCAAACTTCTATTTTCGATGTTTAAACCTATCAAATCACGTCTGATTGACCTTTAATTTTGCACACAAGTCATATCTGCTATTACGGACCTACTTCAACTTCCGGAATCGAAATCCGATGCCGATATTAAAAGTCTACTTTCCGTCAAACTTCTCAAAACGTTCAAGTTTCTATCTTTAGCCAAATGACTCCAAAATGGCCCATGGATCTCCGAATTCACTTCCGATCATGCTCCCAACTCCAAAATCACCATACGAAGCTATTCCCAGACTCGGAATCCCAAACAAACATCGATAACACTAAAATGCACTTCAACCCAAACTTTTGAAATTCCTTCAAAATGCTAACTTTCACAATAGGTGCCAAAACGTTCCCGAGTCATCCAAAACCCGATCCGAACATACTCCCCAGTCTGAAATCATCATACGAACCTGCTGGAACCTTCAAATCCCAATTCCGAGGTCGTTTACTCAAAAATCCAATCTTAGCTAATTCGTTCAACTTAAATCTTCCGAAATGAGAATTCTCTTTCCAAATCAACTCTGAACTTTCCGGAATTCAATTCCGACTGTGCGCACAAGTCATAATACCCGAAGTGAAGCTGCTTATGGCCTTAAATTGTTGAATGACGCGTTAGAGCTTAAAACGACCGGTCGGGTCATTGCAGCCTCTTCTTTTGTCTTCTTCCTTGTAAAATCTCTACATCGGGAGGTTTTTGATCTTAGATTCTACATTTTGTGGAATATCCCATGATTTTGATCTCCCACGGTATTCACATGTCCTTCATATGTTTTCAACCATGTTTCCTTTTAATACCAATTTGAGCAATAATAGGATTTCTGCAAATATCTCTTATTAATAGTAGCAATTACATGTGGACAGGGCAATTCATCAAGTTGGAATTCCAAGCAGTCACAAGTTCTTTTCTTTAAGTCCACAATAAATTTGATTCCTTCACTATTTATTCTAAACAACATTGAATCAAGGTTGAACACCTAAGAAGGAATAAAAAATTAAGATAAACTATATTAGTGTATTATTGCTTCAAAAAGAAAAAAGTATGAAGTTGTTTAAATGTAAGTAGTAAATCACTGCAACAGATATAAAAAGTTGAACTTAATAAATATACTCATAAATATTTTGCAAGCCAAGTCCATCTTCTTAGTCATCTTTTCTTCTGCCCATATTGATACTTTGTGAAAGTTTTCATTTGCTTTTTTCTCCTTTCGTAAAACCACTCTCCCAACGTTTTTTGGATGAAATATAACATTCTTAAAATAGGCATCTCTCTCGCTTTTAGTAAAACAGAATTCATTGATTCTACCATATTTGTTGTTTGCATATCATAACGCCGCCGTGGGAACCACGATCGAGCCCATCTCTCTGGAGGCTCTTACATTATGTAATTGTATGTTTTCTTGTCAACACTTTTGAGTTGGGACATTAACTGATTAAAATCTTCACGTTTCTATGACCTTGCAGTATTTTGAAAAAGATTTATTACCGTGGATTTTGCATGTCTTTGCTTTAAATATTTCTCAAAGTGATAGAGGCATATACCATGGTGAGCTTCAGGATAAAATTTTCTAATCCCTTTTGCGATCGATTGGTTTCTATCTGACAAGAAAACCAGTTCATGACAAACTTGAATTGCTTTTCTCATTTCCCTTAAGAACCAAATGTATGCCTCATTGTTTTCTGAATCTCCTACACCAAAAGATAGAGGAAAGATTTGATTGTTTGCATCCTTTGATACACAACATATAGAACACCACGATTTAACTTTAAAAATGTTGCATCTACTACAATAATGGGTCTACAGTAGGACCAATCAGCTATTGATGTCACAGGAGCAAAGAACATGTAAGCAAATCTGTACAGTGAAACACAAAAAAATAAATCATAAGGTGTGAAGTTTTTCAAATAGGAACATTTGAAACTACAGGTTGATGGTTAGTATTGTTTTGCTTACCTATTCTGCTCATCTCTTTTTATGCTTGTGTATGTTTCTGGGTTTTTTTACATCATCATATGTAGGTATGAAGGAAGAATCTGGTAGTTCTTTTCCGGCATTCCCCTTATGCAAGCAACGATTTTTTGAATAGCGCGCCATGCCTTGTGATAACCAATGTCAATTCCAAATTTCTTTTTCATTTCATTTTCTACAAAGGCTGGTGTAACCTCTATCTTTTTGTCTCAAACATGTTCTATAATTTGTTCACTTATAAAATTTGATGTAGCATGCTTCATATCTGATTTTCTTGCATCAACCAAGTATTCATGGTTGTTATGATATTTTATCACCCTAAAAAGTGTGGAATTTTGTATTTTGGTAGCACATACATTCCAACCATATTTCTCCACGATGCATTTCAGCTCGTATCTCTTTGAACATGATCTAACAGCAGTGAGTTCAACTTTCTGGTTTATCTCCAAGCTGCAGAAAAATTTAGTCATATTTTGTTTGTTCTCAAAAATTGATCCTACTCTTACTTCCTCAGGCAACGCATCGTACCTAAGTATTTTACATGGGGAGATTCTTTCAGCTTTCTCCTGACTCTTTTCTTGATTTCTGAGAAGCACTAGAAGTTTCAGTAATTTCTTCAATTCTATCTGATGTTATCGGTATAAGTTTATTTCATTTTCGTTATTGCTTAACATTGCAGAAGGTAACAAAAAACTTTGTTGGATTGTATGTTGGTTGTCAATTTACATTATTAGTTGTCCTTCTTTTTCTTGGTCATCGACAAACTGGTATGAATTTATTGGAGGAGTGGGTAATTGTTGCAGCATTATATATTCTGAAGCAGCTGTAATGTTATAAGGTTGTTGCTCATTGTCTACTTCTATTATTGGTTGTCCTACTTCATGTTGATAATCAGCAAAAGGTTCTGAACCTACTACATATGCAAGAGATTGTTTGAATGTTGCAGATTCTGAATGTTGTATTTTTTCAATGACGAAATGGCAATTCTTGTAGGCTGAATCAGCTGTAAGCAAGTGTATACAAGTACTGAGTTCTTCATCTGAAGTTACGAGCATTCCTTTGCTTGTATTTAGTTTGATATCAAACCATACTTTTAGTGAATATCTGCTTGAATCAATATTTGTAACTTCACTAATTTTCTTCAGGAAAATATTGAATGATATTTCCTTATTAAGTAGAACAAGTTTTGTATCATGATCCAAGTATTTGAAATCAAGAGTCCACCTCCCATTGGAAGTAATAACAAGGCAAATTGAACTCATCTTGCAGAAGCATATTTAGTGGCAAGTATTAAGAAAGTGAACAGAAGAATTTAATTATGAAGTTCATAAAAAATATAAGCACATTGAAGCTAAAGTTGAGCAAATATACTAGAACATTTTCAGCTTGTTTATAGTGAAGTTTTCGGAAAAAAACTCATGAAGAAGGTGATTAATGCAGGACAAGACTTGAGCATAAACTAAATTTAACTTCATCATGCAGGAGAAAATTACATAGTGCAGGAGGAAAACTTTTAGGTTGTTTGTCTTGAAGTTTCTACAAATGAACTAAATCACTTCAGCATCTTCTGCTAAAGTTTTTTGAAAAAAGATGTATGACAAAATTAATGAATCCTCGACAGAAAACTTCAGCTTATTAAGTGATGAATTTTTTAGAAATAAGCTAAATAACTTCAGCATATTCGACTGAAGTTTTTTGAAAAAGCTATATGACAGAGTTAATGATTCCAGGGACAAAAACTTCAGCTTATTAAGTGCTGAAGTTTTAAAAATGAACTAAATAACTTCAGCACATTGGGCTGAAGTTTTAGCAAATGAATTAAATAAACTTCAGCATGTTTTAGCATTAATTGCATAGTATACAGGAGTAAATGTTACAAACACAATTAAAGTTTTAAATTATATTGCGTTGGGGGTATGTGTTAGTGTAATAATTACAATCCTATCACATTCATGCACGTTTTTTATTAGACAACATTTAAAATTCCTCTTTGCCTTTTCATATACCATGCAGAATTTTTTTTTTGCCTATATAAGTACGCTATACCTTGTGAGTTTATTCACTCAAACACATATATTTTAGCAGATAAAATACAAAAGGGAGAAAAATGGATGCTGTCATTAGGCAAATAGTTGACGAAATTAAGCAAGACATCATTGAGGCGTTTGAGTTTAAGCTGGATGAGGTGATAGAGAAGTACAACAAGGAGCTGGAAGAAATCAATAACAAGCTTGATATGCTTGTGATGCTGGAAAAATTTGATAATCTTGGTGATGAAGACGCTTGTCCATCATCCAGTGACGACGATGATGACGATATGGACGATTAGGCTTTTTTTTGGATAATCCTTTTAGTTAAAGGGTTATTATGTTATTTCCTTTATATGTAGTTTTAATTTATCTTTTTATTTTTTAATGAAATATCCTGTTTATGTTTTTTTTTATGCATTTTTTTAATATTAATTCTCTTCAAACTCGGAAAATAATAGAGGAAATAAATTAAATAACTTCAGCAGAAATTAACAAAAACTCATCCGAAAATTACGCATTTTTGGTATGAAATTTTTTCAAAAAATCATAATAAAATACATAGTACAGGAGGAAAACTTTAGCTCTGTTTGCTGAAGTTTTCAAGAATAAACTAAAAAACTTCACCATTTTATGTTGATGTTTTTGTGCAATATGTAATTTTAATTGTGTTTTACTTTATATAATGAAAAATGATGTTTTTGTTTTAATGTTTTTGTGCGCTTTTTTAATATTAATCCTTTTTAAACTTAGAAAATAACAGAGGAATTAACAAAAACTTATCCGAAAATTACATATTGCATGACAAAATATTAAGCATGTGTTTAGCAGATGAATTAAAAAGCTTCAGACTACTAAAAAAATATATGAAAAATATTTTACATATTCCGGAAAACTTAAGCAATTTTTGGTATGAAGTTTTTCCAAAAAATCATAATAAAATACATAGTGCAAGAGGAAAACTTCAGCTCATTTTGCCAAAGTTTTCAAGAATGAACTAAAAAACTTCAGCTCGTTTTGCTGAAATTTTTAAAGATTAACTAATAAACTTCAGCACTTTATGTTAAAGTTTTTGTTCAATATGTAATTTTAATTTATATTTTATTTTTTACCCAGTGGAGGATGAAAACTTCAACTCGTTTTGCTGAAGTTTTTAAAGATGAACTAAAAAACTTCAGTATCCCATGCTGAAGTTTTTGTTCAGGATGCTGAAGTTTTTGTTCAATATTAAATTTTAATTTATGTTTTATTTTTACCCAGTGTAGGAGGAAAACTTCAGCTCGTTCGGCTGAAGTTTTTAAAGATTAACTAAAAAAACTTCAGCACGATATTAAATTTTAATTTATGTTTTATTTTTACCCAGTGTAGGAGGAAAACTTCAGCTCATTCTGCTGAAGTTTTTAAAGATTAACTAAAAATCTTCAGCACTTTATGCTGAAGTTTTTGTGCAATATGTAATTTTAATTTATGTATTATTTTTTACCCAGTGGAGGAGAAAAACTTCAGCTCGTTTTGCTGAAGCTTTTAAAGATGAACTAAAAAACTTCAGCATCTCATGCTGAAGTTTTGTGCAATATTAAATTTTAATTTATGTTTTATTTTTACCCAATTATAACGACACGGCCGGTCGTTTCATGAATTACTGCTCTGTTTCCCCCATCTCTGCTTCTTATTGCTTTGTCTATTGATACTATGTGTTATCGGGCTGATTGGCTCGGGTTCGGAAAGGCTTTGCTAAGGTTTGAGACACTTAGTCTCTTTTGAGTGAGTTTAAGTTGGAAAAGTCAACCGGATATTGACTTATATGAAAGAGGGCTTGGATGTGAATTTTGATGGTTCGGATAGCTTAGGGAGATGATTTGGGACTTAGGAGTGTAATCAGAACGTGTTTTGGAGGTCCGTAGTAAAATTAGGCTTGAATTGGCGAAATTGGAATTTTGGCGTTTTTCGATTGATAGGTGAGATTTTGATATAGGGGTCAGAATGGAATTCTGGGAGTTGAAGTAGGTCTGTTGTGTCATTTGGGATGTGTGTGCAAAATTTCAGGTCATTCAGATGTGGGTTGATAGACTTTTTGATAAAAAGCGGAATTCGTAAGATTTTTGGAACCTTAGGCTTGAATTCAATGTGATTTGGTTGATTCGATGTTGTTTGAGGTGTTTGAAGATTGGTATAAGTTTGGATAGTGGTATGTGACTTGTCCGTACTCTTGGTTGAGGTCCCGGGGGCCTCGGGGTGATTTTGGATTGTTGATGGGGAGTTAGGAGTTGGGAATTTGCAGCTGAAGCTAAGTTTTCTGTCATAACCGCACCTGCGGCTTGGGGACCGTAGGTGCGAGCTCGCAGAAGCGCCCAGAGGGTCGCAGATGCCGAATTGGCCATAGGGAGATGGAACCGCAGAAGCAGCTATGTGAGCGCACCTGCGATAGTGCAGGTGCGGGTGTTTTATCGCAGATGCGGGACTTGGATTTTAAGAGAAAACCGCTAATGCGGTACTTTGGCCTCAGATGTGGTACCGCAAGTGCGAAGTAGGGACCACAGGTGCGAGAAGGCTAGGTTAGAAAGTATATATTTCATCCTTCACGATTTTCAGCCTTTCTTCACCATTGTTAAATTGATTTAAGAGGGGAAGGATGTAACGACCTGGCCGATCGTTTCATGTGTTACCACTCTGTTTCTCCCATCTCTGCTTCTTATTGCTTTGTTTATCGGTACTATGTGTTATTGGGTTGGTTGGCTCGGGTTCTTAAAGGTTTTTGTAAGGTTTGAGAAACTTAGTCTCTTTTGAGTGAGTTTAAGTTGGAAAAGTCAACCGGATATTGACTTATATGAAAGAGGGCTTGGATGTGAATTTTGATGGTTCGGATAGCTTAGGGAGATGATTTGGGACTTAGGAGTGTAATCAGAACGTGTTTTGGAGGTCCGTAGTAAAATTAGGCTTGAATTGGCGAAATTGGAATTTTGGCGTTTTTCGATTGATAGGTGAGATTTTGATATAGGGGTCAGAATGGAATTCTGGGAGTTGAAGTAGGTCTGTTGTGTCATTTGGGATGTGTGTGCAAAATTTCAGGTCATTCAGATGTGGGTTGATAGACTTTTTGATAAAAAGCGGAATTCGTAAGATTTTTGGAAACTTAGACTTGAATTCGATGTGATTTGGTTGATTCGATGTTGTTTGAGGTGTTTTGAAGATTGGTATAAGTTTGAATAGTGGTATGTGACTTGTCCATGCTCTTGGTTGAGGTTCGGGGGGCCTCAGGTGATTTCGGATGGTTGACAGGGAGTTAGGAGTTGGGAATTTGCAGCTGAAGCTAAGTTTTTTGTCATAACCGCACTTGCAGCTTGGGGACGTCAGGTGCGAGCTCGCAGAAGCGCCCAGAGGGTCGCAGATGCGGAATTGGCCATAGGGAGCTGGAACCGCAGAAGCGGCTATGTGAGCGTACATGCGATAGTTCAGGTGCGGGTGTTTTATAGTAGATGTGGGACTTGGATTTTAAGTGAAAACTACATATGCGGTACTTTGGCCGTAGATGAGGTACCGCAAGTGCGGTGTAGGGACCACAGGTGTGAGAAGGCTGGGTCAGAAAGTATTTATTTCATCCTTCGTGATTTTCAGCCTTTCTTTACCATTGATAAATCGATTTTAGAGCTTTTGAGGAATTTTAAATAGGGAATCCAAGGGAACTTCATTGAGGTAAGATTTTTGAACATAAAACTCGTTTCTATGGTGTTATTTCATTGATTAGGCTTGAAATTTATGGATATTTGTGGGTAAATATAGAAGAAACTGGGGCTTGAGATTGGAGACCTTTGATTAAAGATTTGAGGGGGTCATTTGTTGTCCGATTTTGGTACTTTTGATATGGACGAACTAGTGGGAGGATAAGTAGTTTATTAATATAATTTTTATCAAATTCTGAGACGTGGGCCTGGGGATCGGGTTTGATTAACTTCGGGATTTGTGTTGTAATTTAATTATTTTTGCATGGGCTTCGTTCCCTTAGCATATTTTGACGTCATGATTCTGATTTTGGATAGATTCGGCACGAGTTGAGGCCGAGAGAAGAGGCAAAGGCATCACGGGCTAGAGTTTGGACCAGATAGAGGTGAGTAATGATTGTAAATGTTGTCCAGAGGGTATGAAACCCCGGATTTCATATCATTGTGCTACTTTGAGGTGACGCACACGCTAGATGACGAGCGTGGGGTCGTGCACCATTGGGGATTGTGACTTAGTCTGTCCCATATGACTGTTTAACTGCATATTTAATTGAAAACTATTTGCTATCATCATGTTTTGGGTTGAATGCCATATTTGGGCCTTGTGCCAACTGTTTGGATCCTTAGGGGATTTTTACTACTATTCCTCATTGTTTTGACTTCGTATTTGTACTCAGTCATGCTATATTCTACTGTTTTCACAACTCAGCCATCTTTACTCGTTTTTTGTATTTTTAAATAATATTTTGGGTTGAGCATTATGTTTTACTATTGCCCGAGTGGCTTGTGAGATTCTTGCTGAGTAAGGCCGAGGGCATGTACTGTGAGGATACTATAGGATCAGGCTGCACGCCGCAGCAGTATAATACTGATTCATGATTATGAGGTTGAGGGCCTGAGTTGTTATGCCACAAGGTGGCTTGATATGAGGCCGAGAGCCTGTTGATTATGCCACGAGATGGCTTGTTATTGCGCTTGGGCCGTAAGAGGCCCCTCCCAGAGTCTGTACACCCTAGTGAGCACGAGTACCTAGTGTGAGATGTGATATAGCTTGAGGGGATGATGTTGTTATGTGTTATTGCCCAAGGGGCTGATACGAGTGATTGTGAGATAGCCCGAGGGGATGATTCTGTTGGTATTGTGCCCGAGGGGCTGATTTTATGTATCTATCTTTCTCACTGTTTTTCCTTCACTCATTTAAACTACTAAAAAAAATTTTAAAGAGGTTTTTATTGAACTAAGGTGTTTCTACGAACTTTTACTGTGTTATTGTATTGTTTTGGGTTTAATACTGCCTCATTATAGCATTTTGTAGTGTTTTACGTATTTTCTTACTGCTCAGTTGTCTTTACTTTTATTACTGTCACGACCCAAACTGATGGGTCACTGCAGACACCCGGTACCTTACTTAACCTAGTACCAATATAACATATCTTTTCATGTCATACTATCATAAATAACTAAGCCAGAAAGGCTACCGTGAAATAGGTAGAATACAACAGGTTATGTCAACTTATACATAAGACATATGGGCCTCTAAGACCAAAATGACCATTTGAACACTGAACTTCGGCCGACAAGGCCATGCAATCTTTTACGTACATGACATCTGTCTACAAACCTCTAAGAATACATAATGTTCATAAAGGTCGGGACAGAGTCACGCCATACCCAACAATACATATCTAACCCATACTAACCAAACAAGCAACTCCGAAGCAAATGGAGCGCACCAACATCTTCTGCTGAGCTGATAGCCTACTTGGAGGGCTCTCGACCTATCTATCAGGACCCGCGGGCATGAAACGCAGCGTCCCCAAGCAAAAGGGACGTCAATACAAATAATGTACCGGTATGTAAGGAATGAGAATTAGTAAATAATAGACATGAGAGAAACATGGAGTAAAAGACTCGACATATAAGTCTGAATAACATTGTAAATAATGAAATACTCATAGTGTCATGCATATATATATGTATGTCATGTCGTGCATAGGTACATGTGTTCATAACATCATCAAGCCTCTGTGGGCATCTCATCATATCATCTCCGCCACTGTGGGCAAAATCATCAACGTATACCAGCTGATCAGGTGGTGGTGCGTATATAACGCCGTAACATCCCATATCCCATATATATATAAATACATATATGCGCGTATATAACGCCGTCTGAGTCATATTTCAGCCACTGTGGGCAACATCATCATCGTATACCAACTGATTAGGTGGTGGTGCATATATAATGTCGTAACCTTTTCCCATATCCAGTATACAAATATTTACATATATACGTGTATATAACGCCATCTGGTCATGTGGTACCTTGTATGGTACTAGTCCATAAATACCGAGTATTTTAGCTCGGGCCATATTTTATCCCAACATGCCAAACTTGGACGAAAATTCATTTTCTTTGACTTGTTTCCCCTCTCACCTTCACGAATTTACTTGTTACTTGGTTGAAATAGCATAATCCTTATAATCTACAAATAATCTTTTCCTTGGACTGATGTCAATTACCTTACGGCAAATTCATCGTACAATACTACAGGGTGCAACATCGTTGTAATATAGTATTGCGGGACGTGACATCTCTCTTCTGGGCTCTCATTAATTTATTTATGGCATATTTTCAGGTACAAAAATATGGGGTGTAACATCATTCCCCCTTTTGGAACATTCGGCCTCGAATGTTGACTAATTCGCTTATTGTTCTCATATCCTATAGCTCTTGCGAATACTTTAGTAGTCCTCTTGCCATCTAGGCAACTATTTTGTGACTAAGTCTAAAGGCCAGGGCATTCCCCCCTTTAGGCCTCTTTCCTATGCCATGACTTGCGATCGAATTCCTTCCAATCTCATAACTGTTACTACCTCCCATCATGCAGCTTCTACGATACAGATCTTGTAAGTGTGCTTATGCGACTCTCCTCTCGTTTTTTCCTCTAGTTTTTAGCCAATCCTAAAGTTCTTCGCTTGGTTTTTTGTCGAACTTACGAATATTGTTATATCTTATTTTATAGACCTGGTTATCCATTCGTATGACTTTATTGCATCTACATAGGTCATACTATACTATAACTCTTACCTCGACTTCTCATTACTAAGGTCTTCTACCAAATCCCAGGTTACTTTCATTGTTTATCCCATACGTATAAATCTATGTCCTCTAATGCTTCCACATTACTGTTCATCTTAAGAATGACGACCTAATCTTCTCTCATACTTTATAACTTTTATCCATCCATTGTTGATTCACCTTAATTTTGATCCATAATCCACCCCTGATAACTTAAAACTTTATGTAATATTGCTGCTAGGATTCACGTTTTATCGGGGAACATCTGAAATGATTAGATTGATCCACATGGGGCAATACCTTGCTTTCATAACTGTATCTCATGGCATCCTAATGTGGTTTACCTTGCGTGGGTATTTTAATCCTGTCCAATTCATGAGATCCCTTTCTCTTATTCGTCAAATCTTTACTCAATCGAAAGCCCAACGTCATTTTTTTGTCTATGATAATTACACCCTCATTATATTAACAAGGCAGCATTCCATCTCTTCTGAATGTTATTAGTCTTAGACTCCTTTGATTTCATTCAGGATATACTGAACTTTCTATAACTTAGAGAAACCGTTAGCTTTCTTGTTTTCATGGGTTTTAATCCTGAGGACTTATCCATTCTTGTCAGCAACTCACTCGCCCTTTCTCATCCTTACTCATGTCATAAAACGTTGTCGTTTTACTATACTTTAGCTTGGGACCTATACATATCTATTTATTCTATTCGCGGCCTTCCTTCAACTTGCGTGCACCATAGATTTCCTTATGTTGTTCTGGAACATCAAGCGAGACATCACATTGTCATTCCTTATTTTGATACCTAGACCAAAGGCTGGAAGATATGCTACTGATGTCGCTGTTATCATTCCTGGATACTAAATCCCTGCGCTTCTAGCCTTCTATCCCAAGTATGGAATATTCTCAACCTTCTGCTTTTGAGTATCTCGTACATTGTTCAACATTACCTTACTTTCCTTAAACCCTCACATCACATCTTCTATCTCTTTCATGACCTTTCCTTCACATAGGTATAATTCACATCCACGTCTTGAACTTCTATTATAATACATGCACCTCTTTACACAATCTCGTGAGAGCTCCATACTAATTTCTTATGAGTTTGGGACACTTCTAACTGGCTTTATCGTAGAGCCTCTATAGAATATGGATACTACATTATCTCTCTTGTACCCTTGATAGTAAGAGTGATTTTGCAATGTTCTCAATCACGATTTCTATAATTTTCAGGGTCCAATAATCAGAATGTTGATTTACTTCATTGATGTATCTCTTTAGTTTTCTCCTTTTTTTGATCAACCTTTAGGTAGGCTTAAGCTATTTCCCGATATACGTTTCATGGTATTAGTTATTACTTTAGCCCTTCATGGACACTATGGAATATCCATGATAAAATCTTCTAACAATTAAATCATTTGTCTATGATCTGGGCTCAATTCTTTCTTTTAACTTATATCGAAATCTTCTACGACTGTATGATTGTCAACATATATGCTGTTGGATGGATAATACTCTGAAATCTTAAGTGCGTTCGTAACATAACTAACTCTGGATCATTGATCAATAATTCCTTTCGTTCTATCTCAGTTTTCTTTAAATGTAGGCAATTACTTTTCCTGGTCTTTCTGCCCCCTCGTTGCGTGCATACTTAACTTGTCTAAGTTCCCATGCATGTAGGAATTTTTGTGCAACTCATATGGTCTCGAATATTACTTTCTATTTTACTCCCCGTTCATTAGCCACATTAGGTGCCACTTTCTTTTGGAGTTCATACAATTTTGTAGTGAGACTATTTTTACCTGACCATTTCTCCTTCAAGCTACCATATTTAGGTTGAAGCCTTCTTCCTTATTTCCTCATCTAGTCTTTTATTGTAGTACTTAGGGAGGACCTTCTGACTCTTGTAAAGCTTCAAGCTTATTGCATTGTATACTCGACAGAGTTTGATGTTCATCCTTGCTTATAATTATCTGTAGTTACTTACCTCCACGCCCTTGTGCTTATAGGGTTGCTTCTGAACTGAAGTTTTGACTGTTTTCCCCGTGGCATTCTCTTTTTATTACCGCAATACTCATGCGGTACCTTTAACTACCCCAACTCCTATTTGAATATTTCTCAAGTATTACAATGTCATAACTGTGGGGCCGAATTCCTTATATTAGGTTTTACTATATTTATTTTGCACGACCTGCTGATTTGTTTGTATCCTCTTGACTAGACATAACTAGGCTCTTCCTGAATCAACTACTAGCTACTCATTAGCCCATTCTCATATTAATACTCCGCGTAATCTTTCTTGGTTTATTTCCTTTGTCTTAACTTACATTTTGCGATGGCTCTTTATTTTATCAATAGCATCCTGGGCCGGAACCCTTACCTCCTCTCTTTGGCATCGTGTTTTCATAATGTTCTGGAATTGTATCATATCTGTGGGATTTAAATAAGTGCAATATCATCCCTTTCATTTTTATCGCATTTTTCCTTTACCATTCCATAATTACTAGAACCATTTAATTCTAACTTAATGTCACATCCTTCCATATTCCCCCTTTAGGGGAGTACTAGGATTTAGTGCTATGATGATCTACTTATAGATGTTTTACTTCTTCATCTTTGGCATCTTTTCACATCATCGATGACCCTTACCCACCTTGCGGAAATCCTTCTATAGCAAGGATGACAAAATTCCTTACTGACAAGGGTGACACTTAGTGTAACTGGCACACATAGCTCCTTAAGCTTAACTTTGCTCACATTGCTTGCCCTAGGGAAGCGTCTTCCTAAATGACCTTTAACGGGTATTCTTCTGTCGTCCATTCCACTATTGCCGGGATGCAATCTCTGAAATTCTCATTATGTCGTCTATTATCAAATCACTCAGTCCCTCATTCATGTTTAGTTTATCTTGTTCACCAGCCCATACTGATTTCTATTACTCTAGAGTCTAACTTTTTCTTCTGTAATCACATTAGTGTTACGAACTTATTTCTCGAAATAAGGATATGACTTTATGGCCTATATTCTTTTGTTGTCTCAAGGCCTATCACCTCTCATCCTTTCCTTCGCTTCACTATAGATTCTGTAATACTACCATTTTTTATCTAGCATTGTCATCCATGTATCACATCTTACTCATCACGCTTCATTATCTCTTTTCTTATCTCCCTGCTAATATTTCTGTCTATCACCTTATTCTAAAAACTTCAACAAGACATTCTTTTGCTTTTAGCTCCCCTTTACTCCATCCACTGGCTCTTCGGGTTGCCTAACATTCTTTCCCTACTATGGAAGGGGGCCATACTAAGGTAATATTTATCCCTTCAAGGCTTCCAGTGCCTATCTTTGTAGTACTCATATCTAGATGTACTATTCTAGAGCGCACCATCTAGGTGTCTCACAGGGAGATCTATTAGCACATTTGCAATGTCCTTTGGAAATGTTAACTAATGCAAACAATTCATCCACTGTTTTGGGTCACTCTAATCCCAGCCGGATCCTAATATCCCGTCCTTCTCTTGAACCATATCTGTTAGATCCCATAGGGCATAACTATGATCAACGTCGCCAATTGTATATGCTTCTATTACTATTGAATGTAACTCAAAAATCTTATATTCCTCTGCCTGAATTGAAAATATTGACAATCTTCATTAACTGGGTGTCTCGTAATCTTCCTCACCTTACTTCTTTTACTTGTTGAAACTTGAATCTTGCTTTTGAATCCCTCATTGTTTTCACCATATTCGTGGATAGATATCCTTGCCTTAAGGCTCCATATTAAGAAGCTTACACGTCTTAGTACACACATGATCTGCTAAAAACCTCATATGTACTTATCATAAGCATGATGTGAAATCGATTTCGTATGACTCAACTCTTCCACATCCACATGCAATCTCTTACCAACTATCTTTCTGGAAATAGGTATCGTCTTATTACAAATAGGATTTAGGAATTTGAATTCCTATGACTAAGCTTTACCACACGATCTCCTAAATGCCATGTAGTCTTCTGCTTATAAGAGTGGTGTATGACATACCCATAAACAAGACTGTACTAGACACGGCTTGTAGACTCCCTAGGACAGAACTACTCTGATACCAGTTTTGTAACGATCCAAACTGATGGGCCACGATGGACGCCCGATACCTTACTTAACTGAGTACCAATATAGCGTATCTTTTCATGTCATACTATCCTAAATAACTGAGCCGGAGAGGCTGCCGTAAAATAGGTAATGTCAACATATACATAAGACATATTGGCCTCTAAGACCAAAATGACCATTTGAACACTAAACATAGGCCAACAAGGCCATGCAATCTTTTACGTGCATGACATCTGCTTACAAGCCTCTAAGAATACATAATTTTCATAAAGGTCGGGACAGAGTCCCGCCATACCAAACAATACACATCTAACTCATACTAACCATACAAGCAACTCCGAAGCAAATGGAGCGCACCAACATCTTTCGCTGAGCTAATAGCCTACTTGGAGGGCTCTCGACCTGTCTATCAGGACCTGCGGGCATAAAACTCAGCGTCCCCAGGCAAAAGGGACGTCAGTACGAATAATGTACCGAGTATGTAAGGCACATAAAATTAGTAAATAATAGACATGAGCGAAACATAGAGTAAATGGCTCGACATGTAAGTCTTAATAACTCTGTAAATAATGAAATACTCGTAGTGCCATGCATATGCGTATGTATGTCATGTCATGCATAGGTGCATGTGTTCATAACATCATCAAGCCTCTGAGGGAATCCCATCATATCATCTCCGCCACTGTGCGCAAAATCATCAACGTATACCAGCTGATCAGGTGGTGGTGCGTATACAACGCCGTAACATTTTCCCATATCCCATATACATATATATACATTTATACGCGTATATAATGCCGTATGAGCTATATTTCAGCCACTATGGGCAACATTATCATCGTATACCAGCTGATCAGGTGGTGGTGCATATATAACGTCGTAAAATTATTCCCACTTACTTAAAATATTACTCACTTTTCACATACCTTATACACCTTACTATTATGGTCATGTGGTACCTTGTATGGTACTAGTCCATAAATACCGAGTATTTTAGCTCGAGCCGTATTTTATCCCAACATGCCAAACTTGGACGAAAATTCATTTTCTTTGACTTGCTTACCCTCTCACCTTCACGAATTTACTTGTTACTTGGTTGAAATATCATAATCCTTATAATCTCCAAATAATTTTTTCCTTGGACTGATGTCAATTACCTTACGACAAATTCATCGTACAATACTACAGGGTGCAACATCGTCATAATGTAGTACTGCGGGACGTAACATCTCACTTCCGGGCTCTCATTAATTTATTTATGGCATATTTTCATATACGAAAATATGGGGTGTAACAATTACTCACTGAGTTGGTGTACTCACATTACTCTCTACACCCTGTGTGCAGATTCAGGAGCCTAGGGTCACGCTAGAGAGGGGCGAGTTCTTCCAGCAGGCTGTTCGGAGTTCACTAGGTAGTTACTCGGCGTTCGTAGCCCAGTGCTTCTCCCTCCAATCTTTACTTTCCTTTGTACTTGCTCTATAATAGACTGTGTAGTCCTTTTTCATACTCTTAGTCGGATATTTAGATGCTCATAACTGGTGACACCCCAATGTCGGGTTGTGTTTGTTTTCCGCAATTATTCGATTTCACTCTATTTTGGGATTTATCACTTATTAATGACTTAATTATGAATTATTATAACTATTAATTGGTTTTGGGGTTTGTGTCAGTTACCTTGTTTCACAAAAGGTGTCATCACGACCGGCTCCGATTTGGGTCGTGACTAGTTGGTATCAAAGCCTATGTTACATAGGTCGCACGAGTCATGAGCAGGTTTAGTAGAGTCTCGCGGATCGGCATGGAGACGTTTGTATTTATCCTTGGGATGCTGTAGAACCTTTAGGAAAAACTTCATTTTCTTGAAATCCTTGTCGTGCGAATTCGTTGATCCGTGTACTAAACTTTTATTATTCTATTCTCTCACAGATGGTGAGGACACGTGCTACTGGTCAGGATGGAAAACCACCAGTGCCACTAGTTGGGGCCACTATAGGCCGAGGACGCGGTCGAGGCTGTGGTAGGGTAGGGGTGTAGCCCGCACAGCAGCTAGAGCAGCACCCGCAGATCCACCAGCCACCCTAGTTCATGATCAGTCCCAGTTGTGGATGCTCCAGCAGTACCAGCTCAAGCACCAGCTGTGCCTATTGTGATTTCGGGTCTTTAAGAGGCCTTGGCTCAGATTCTATCAGTATGCACTGGCCTAGCTCAGGCGGTCTCAGTTACTACAGTCGCAGGTACTTCTCAGGTCGGGGGAGGAACTCAGACTCCCGCCGCTCGCACACCAGAGCAAGTTGTGCAGGGACTTCAGACACCGGGGGCATCTCCAACCCAGCCGGTTGCAGCTGTTCAAGACTATGTGGCTCCTGTTATGCCAGAGGATGAGCAGCGTATATTGGAGAGGTTTGGTAGACTTCATCCTCCGACTTTCAGTGGTACACAGGGCGAGGATGCCCAGGGTTTCTTGGACAAGTGTCAGAGGATTCTTTGTACAATGGGTATTCTGGAGACCAATGGGGTCGCATTTACCACTTTTCAGTTTTCTGGAGCTGCCTTCACTTGGTAGAGGCTTATGAGAGGCATAGTCCTGTTGGTGCAGCACCCCTTAACTGGTAGCAGTACTCCGTTCTGTTTTTGGAGAAGTATGTGCCACAGTCTCGCAGAGGTTGCGTCAGGGAGATTGACTGTGACACAGTATGAGATGAGGTTCTTAGAGTTAGATCATCATGTTGTTTGGTTGGTTTCGACAGATAGAGAGAGGATCAGGAGGTTTGTTGATGGCCTCACATACTAGCTTCATATTCTCATGACCAGGGAAAGGGTGTCTGGTGCTACTTTTGAGTAGGTTGTTGACACTGCTTGCGAGATTGGGTTAGTTCATCACCAAGAGCGAGATGAGAGGGGGGCCAAGAGGTCTCGGGGATCTAGTAGTTATGGTGGTGCTCGTCTCCAGTACCCTTGAGTTGTTATGAGTATGGAGAGTTAGTCCATATGTGGAGGCAGTGTCCTCGTCGTCTTGGGGGTTCATCTCAGCAAAGGAGTAAGCCATCGACTTCAGCGCCAGTTACTTCACCATCACTGACCCAACCAACTAGGGTGGGGGATAGTCAACTAGGGGCCGCCCCAGGGGGGGAGGTCGATCAGGTGGTGGTCAAGACCATTTCTATGCACTCCCAGCTAGACCCGATGTTGCTGCTTCAGATGCTGTGATTACAGGTATTGTTTCAGTCTGCCACAGAGATGCCTGTGTTATTAGATCCCGGTTCCATTTTTCTTATGTGTCGTCATATTTTGCTCATTATTTGGATATGCCCTGTGAGTCTCTTGTTTCATCTGTTCGTATATCTACTCCGGTGGGTGATACTATTGTTATGGACCGTGTGTACCGGTCGTGTATGATGACTATTGGGGGTCTGGAGACTCGAGTGGACCTATTATTGCTTTGTATGGTGGACTTTGATGTGATATTGGGCATGGATTGGCTGTCTCTGTGTCGTGCTATTTTGGACTGTCATGCTAAGACAGTGATTTTGGCTATGCCGGGTGTGCCACGGATTGAGTGGCGAGGTTTGACTGATTTTTTTCCCAGTAGGGTTATTTCGTTCTTGAAGGCCCAATGGATGGTTGGGAAAGGTTGTCTTTCATACTTAGCCTTTGTGAGGGATGTCGGTGCAGAGACTCATAGTATTGATTATGTTCCTGTTGTGAGGGATTTTTCCGATGTGTTTACTGCAGACCTGCCAAGCATGCCACTAGATAGGGATATTAATTTTTGTATTGATCTGGTGCCGGGAACTCAGCCAATTTCTATTTCACCGTATCGTATGGCACCAGCGGAGTTAAAAGAGTTAAAGGAGCAGCTTCAGGAACTCCTTGATAAGGGGTTCATTTGGCCTAGTGTGTCGCCTTGGGGTGTGCCAGTTCTATTTGTGAAGAAGAAGGATGACACGATGAGGATGTGCACTGATTACAGGCAGTTGAACAAAGTAACAATCAAGAACAAGTATCATTTGCCTCGTATCGATGATTTATTTGACCAGCTTCAAGGAGCAAGAGTGTTCTCCAAAATTGAACTTCGTCCAGGTTATCACCAGTTGAAGATCAGGGACTCAGATATTCTTAAGATAGCCTTCAGGACCAGATATGGTCATTATGAGTTCCTTGTTATGTCTTTTGGGCTGACCAATGCCTCGGCAGCGTTCATGCATTCGATGAACAGCGTGTTTCGGATTTATCTTGATTCGTTCGTGATTATTTTCATTGATGATATTCTGATGTACTTGCATAGTCAGTAGAAGCACGTGAAGCATTTGAGAGTTGTGTTTCAGAGGTTGAGGGATGAGAAGCTTTATGCAAAGTTCTCTAAATGTGAGTTTTGGCTCAGTTCAGTGGCTTTCTTGGGGCATGTGGTGTCTAGTGAGGGTATTCAGGTTGATCCGAAGAAGATAGAGGCAGTTTAGAGTTGGCCCAGACTTTCCTTAGCCACAGTAATTCGCAGCTTTCTTGGTTTGGCGGCTTATTACCGCCGGTTTGTTCAGGGATTTTCCTCTATAGCATCACCCTTGACCAAGTTGACTCAAAAGGGTGCTCCATTCAGGTGGTCAGATGAGTGTGAGAAGAGCTTTCAGAAGCTCAAGATAGCCCTGACCAAGGCTTCAATATTAGTTTTGCCATCAGCTTTAGGTTCATATACAGTGTATTGTGATACTTCAAGAGTTGGTATTGGGTGTGTGTTGATGCAGGAGGGTAGAGTTATTGCTTATGCTTCTCGTCAGTTGAAACCCCATAAGAAGAACTACCCTGTTAATGATTTGGAGTTGGCTGCCATTGATCACGCGTTGAAGATTTGGAGGCATTATTTGTATGGTGTGTCTTGTGAGGTGTTTACTGATCATCGTAGCCTCCGGCACTTATTCAAGCAGAAAGATCTCAATTTGAGGCAGCGGAGATGGTTTGAGCTGCTAAGGGACTATGATATCACTATTTTGTACCATCCGGGGAAGGTCATTGTGGTGGACGATGCTTTGAGTATGAAGGCGGTGATTATAGGGAGTTTGGCATATATTCTAGTTGGGGAGAGACCTCTCACAGTTGATGTACATGCATTGTACAATCGGTTTGTGAGGTTGGATATTTTGCAGCCCAGTCGGGTATTGGCTTGTGTGATTTCTCGGTCTTCCTTATTTGATCGCATCAGGGAGCGCCAATATGATGATCCTTACTTGCTTGTCCTTGCGGACAAAGTTCAGCACGACGATGCCAGAGATGTGATTATTGGTGATGATGGGGTATTGAGGATGCATGGCCAGATATGCATGCCCAATGTAGATGGGCTTCGAGTGTTGATTCTAGAGGAGGCCCATAGCTCGCGGTATTCCATTCATCCAGGTGTCGCGAATATGTATCATGATCTGAGACAACATCATTGGTGGAGGAGAATGAAGAAGGAAATTGTGGGGTTTTTATCTCGGTGTCTCAATTGTCAGCAGGTGAAATATGAGCATTAGAGACCGAGTGGCTTGCTTCAGCAGATGGATATTCCAGAGTGGAAGTGGGAGTGGATCACTATAGATTTTTTAGTTGGACTCCCATGGACTTTGAAGAATTTTGATGCTATTTGGTTGATTGTGGATCGGCTAACTAAGTTCGCGCACTTCATTCCTGTATGTACTATCTATTCTTTAGAGCGGTGCAGGGATCTATATCTGAGAGATTGTTCGTTTGCATGGAGTTCCGGTTTCCATCATTTCAGATAGAGATACTCAGTTTATATCGCAGTTTTGGAGAGCGGTGTAGAGAGAGTTGGGTACTCAAGTTGAGTGGAGCACAACTTTTCACCCTCAGACGGACGGGCAATCCGAGTGCACTATTTAGATATTGGAGGAGATGTTGCATGATTGTGTCATTGATGTTGGAGGGTCATGGGATCAGTTTCTACCGCTCGCAGAGTTTGCTTATAACAATAGTTACCAGTCGAGTATTCAGATGGCTCCATATGAATCTTTATATGGGAGGCGGTGTAGATCTCCAATTGGTTGGTTTGATCCAGGTGAGGCTAGGCTATTGGGTACAGACTTGGTGCAGGATGCTTTAGATAATGTGAAGGTGATTCAGGAGAGGCTTCGTACAGTCAAGATAAAAGAGTTATGCTGATAGTAAGGTTTGGGATGTTTCCTTCATGGTCGGTGAGAAGGTTCTATTGAAGGTTTCACCCATGAAGGGTGTTATGAAATTTGGGAAGAAGGGTAAATTGATTCCTCAGTTCATTGGGACTTTTGAGGTGATTCGGAGGATTGGGGAGGTGGCTTATGAGCTTGCCTTGCCACCCAGCTTATCGAGTGTGCATCCAGTATTTCAGGTATCTATGCTTCGGAAGTATATTGGCGATCTGTCTCATGTTTTGGATTTTAGCATGGTTCAATTGGATGATGATTTGACTTATGATGTGGAGCCAGTAGCTATTTTGGAGCATCATGTTCGAAAGTTGAGGTCAAAGGATATAACTTCAGTGAAAGTGCAGTGGAGAGGTCAGCCCATGGAGGAGACTACCTGGGAGACCAAGCGGGAGATACGTAGCAGATATCCTCACCTGTTTGAGGCTTCAGGTATGTTTCTTGACTCGTTCAAGGACGAACGTTCGTTTAAGAGAGGGAAGATGTAACGACCAGGCCGGTCTTTTCATGAGTTACTGCTCCGTTTCCCCCAGCTCTGCTTCTTATTGCTTTGTTTATCGGTACCATGTGTTATTGGGTTGGTTGGCTCGGATTCAGAAAGGTTTTGGTAAGGTTTGAGACACTTAGTCTCTTTTGAGTGAGCTTAAGTTGGAAAAGTCAATCGGATGTTGACTTATGTGAAAGAGGGATCGGATGTGAATTCTGATGGTTCGAATAGCTTCGAGAGATAATTTAGCACTTAGGAGTGTAATCGAAACGTGTTTTGGAGGTCCGTAGTAGATTTGGGCTTGAATTGGCAAAATTGGAATTTTGGTGTTTTCCGGTTGATAGGTGTGACTTTGATATAGGGGTCGGAATGGAATTTTGGGAGTTGCAATAAGTCCGTTGTGTCATTTGGGATGTGTGTGCAAAATTTCTGGTCATTCGGACGTGGTTTGATAGACTTTTTGATCAAAAGCGGAATTCGTAAGATTTTTGGAACCTTAGGCTTGAATTCGATGTGATTTGGTTGATTTGATGTTGTTTGAGGTGTTTTGAAGATTAGTATGTGGCTTGTATGTGCTCTTGGTTGAGGTCTCTGGAGCCTCGGGGTGATTTCGAATGGTTGATGGGAAGTTAGGAGTTGGGAATTTGCAGCTGAAGCTATGTTTTTTGTCATAACCGCACCTGCGGCTTGGAGACCGCAGTGCAAGCTCGCAGAAGCGCCCAGAGGGCCGCAGATGCAGAATTGTCCATAGGGAGGTGGAACCGCAGAAGCGGCTATGTCAGCGCGCCTGCGATAGCGTAGGTGCAGGTGCTTTATCGCAGATGCGGGACTTGGATTTTAAGTGAAAATCGCATATGCGGTACCGCAGGTGCGGTGTAGGGACCGCAGGTGCGAGTAGGCTGGGTCAGCAAGTATATATTTCATCCATAGCGATTTTCAGCCTTTCTTCACCATTGTTAAATCGATTTTGGAGCTTTTTGGGGGATTTTGAAGAGGGAATCCAAGGGAACTTCATTGAGGTAAGATTTTTGAACATAGAACTCGTTCCTATGGTTTTATTTCATATATTAGGCTTGAAATTTATGGAAATTTGTTGGTAAATATTGAAGAAACTAGGGCTTGAGATTGGAGACCTTTGATTAAGGATTTGATGGGTCATTTGTTGTCGGATTTTGATAATTTTGATATGGATGAACTCGTGGGAGGATAATGAGTTTATTGATATAATTTTTATCAAATTCCGAGATGTGGGCCCGGGGTAGGGTTTGGTTAGTTACAGGATTTATGTTATAATTTGATTATTTTCGCATGGGCTTTGTTCCCTTAAGGCCGAGACGAGAGGCAAAGGTATCGCGGGCTAGAGTTTGGACCGAATAGAGGTGAGTAATAATTGTAAATGTTGTCCTGAGGGTATGAAACCCTGGATTTCACATCGTTGTGCTACTTTGAGGTGACGCACACGCTAGATAACGGATGTGGGGCCGTGCACCATTGGGGATTGTGACTTAATCCGCCTCGTATGACAGTTTAATTACGTATTTGATTGAAAACGATTTGCTATCATCATGTTTTGTACTGAATGCCATAGTTAGGCCTCGTGCCAACTGTTTGGACCCTTAGGGAATTTTTACTACTATTCCTCATTGTTTTGACTTCGTATTTGTACTCAGTCATGCTATATTCTACTGTTTTCACAACTCAGCCATCTTTACTCGTTTTTGATATTTTAAAATGATATTTTGGGCTGAGCATCATGTTTTACTGTTGCCCTAGTGGCTTGTGAGACTCTAACTGAGTAAGGCCGAGGGCCTGTGCTATGAGGATACTATGGGATCGGGCTACGTGCCGCAACAATATAATACTGATTCATGAATATAAGGGCGAGGGCCTGAGTTGTTATGCCACAAGGTGGCTTGATATGATGCCGAGAGCCTGTTTGATTACGTCATGAGGTGGCTTGTTATTGCGCTTGGGCCGTATGGGGCCCCTCCCAGAGTCTGTATACCCCAGTGAGCGCGGATACCAAGTGTGAGATGTGATATAGCCCGAGGGGCTGATTCTGTTGGTATTGTGCCAGAGGGGATGATTTTATGTATCTATCTTTCTCATTGTTTTTTATTCACTTGTTTAAACTACTAAAAGATGATTTAAAGAGGTTTTTACTGAACTAAGGTGTTTCTACAAACTTTTACTGTGTTACTGCATTGTTCAGGTTTTATACTGCCTCATTGTAGCATTTTGCTGTGTTTTACGTGTTTTCTTACTGCTCAACTGCCTTTACTTTTATTACTCACTGAGTTGGCGTACTCACATTACTCCCTGCACCCTGTGTGCAGATTCAAAAGCCTCGGGCCATGCTAGCGATGGTTGATTGCTTCCAGCAGGCTATTCGGAGTTCACTAGGTAGCTGATCGGCGTTCGCAGCTCAGTGCTTCTCCCTCCTATCTTTACTTTCCTTTGTACTAGCTCTGTAATAGACTGTGTAGTCCCTTTTCATACTCTTAGTAGGATGTTTAGATACTCATGACTGGTGACACCCCGATGTCGGGCTGTGTTTATTTTCCGCAATTGTTCTATTTCACTCTATTTTGGGATTTATCACTTATTAATGACTTAATTATGAATTATTATAATTATTAATTAGTTTTGGGAGTTGGTATCGGCTGGCCTTGTTTCACGAGAGGCGCCATCACGACCAGGTTCGGTTTGGGTCGTGACACCAGTGCAGCTATGTTTCAGCTTATTTTCCTGAAGTTTTTACATATGAACTAAATAACTTCAGCTTGGTTACACTACAAGACAAATACTTCAGCATATGTAAAACTCAGCTTGTTTAGCAAATAAACCAAAAATTTCCACATAATATGCATTGGAAAACTTCAGCATATTTGAATTTGTTGGATTAGAATGTTAGAATTCAACGTGAAATAGATTTAGAATGCAAATTCAGCATATCGGTGAAGAGTTCATTTTTCATCCGTCAAACAACTTCAATCAATCAATCAGAAAACATATATCATGAAATCAATCAGTTCAAAAACTATTTTAAATTCTGAAGATGAATTTGAATACTTACAATGTATTTTGGAATTTGAATCTGGTTTGCAAGAGACGATCTGAGGATAGACGGAGTGATGGAGGAGAACCGTAAATTGATTTATGCGTGATGCATATTTTATATGTTTTGAAAGCTACTAATGGTCATATTATTACGAATTTTTTGTTAGTTGGCTACGAAATCAGTAATTTTTTAAAATATGGTACATTATAAAAGGTGGCATAAATATAGGGTATGGCTGCAAATCGCCCATACTAGTGCTATAGCATTGGTGTAACCACACTCAAGAAAAACTCTTTTTGATCTTCCACTTTAACATGCCTAGACCACCATCTCCCCACTTCCCAAACTTCCCGTTTTCCTACCGCTCTGTCCTTTTGGCTTCTCCATGGCAGATATAGTTTCACCATTTTAGTGTAACTTTTGGCAGTCTGGCCCACATCTGTTGTCTCACCAGCGACCTTGTAGGCTTTTTGATTTTAGCCATTTGAAATTCAAAACCTTGGGATTCTCTAGAAAGGCAAACTAGAAAATCAGTAAGAGGCACCCACTACTAGAATCCGGAAAAAAGAGACCACAAAAAGCGACCAAAGTTAGTCGCTTACAGGTCAAAAAGCGACCAAAGTTAGTCGCTTACAGGTCAAAAAGCGACCAAAAAGCATTCAAACTAGCTGGGTCGCTATTTTGCTGGTCGCTTTACCTTAGAGACCAAAGTTGGTCTCTAAGGTAAAAGGACCAAATAATCTGGGTTTTAAATATAGAGACCAACTTTGGTCGCTTTAGTATTTTAATAACATAAATTTAGCAACCAAAGTTGGCCTCTATATTTAAATTACATTTTTTATTTATTTATTATTAATCAAAATATAGCGACTAACTTTGATCTATAAACCAAATATTATATTTTAAAATCTAGAAAATAGCGACCAAAGTTGGTCGCTTTCTTTAATTTTTTTATTTTTTTTAAACATAAGCGACCAAAATTGGTCGCTAATTGCAAGAATTTAATTATTTTTTAAATATATTTTCCAGAAATTATTTTTTTAATAGAATAGCGACCAAAGTTGGTCGCTTTTTAAGAAATCTGAGTTAATTAGCGACCAACCTTGGTCTCTATTGCCCAGAAAATATTTTTTTTAATAAGAAAAGCGACCAACAAGCGACTAAAGTTGGTCGCTTTTCTGGGTATAATTTTGGCAGAAACTGCCTATTTTGGCAGCTACACCACTTGCCAGTATACCAAATTCCCTATTACAAGCAACAACAACAACAACAACATTAAAACCAACAAAGTATAAAGTTCAATATAACTAACACATTAAGCTAACAAAACTAAGTTAACACTTATTACAAGCCCATTTGAAAATGTCACGACCCTAACCCCGAATCCGATCGTGATGGTGCCTCTCGTAAAGACAAGGCCAGCCAGTCTAACCCAAATCATCTATTAAAGCAGTTAATTAACACAAATATAGTCTAAACATGGTTTAATAATACTAAATAGCGGAAAATATAGAAAACAAATATGCGGAAATCCAGCCCGACACAGCCCTAACGGGGGTGTCACAAGTCATGAGAATCTATGAGTCATAATACAAGTCTGCTAATCCAATACTAGTACCATGTCCGTAAGGAATATAAAAGACGAGATAATAGAGACACAGGGCTGCGGACGTCAACAACTACCTCGTAATCCCTGAAAGCCGCATGAAACTAGAAGAATCAGCATTCAGGAGCGGAACCAGCAACGCCTTAATCTGCACACATGGAGCAGGGAGTAATGTGAGTACTCCGACCCAGTGAGTAATAAATATAAATAATGACTGAAGATAAGAAATCAGGTAAAAACACAAGGCATTCCATACTGAAGCAGAAAAATCACTTTAAATAGTAAAACAATGAAAAGTCAAGTAAAAATCCCTTTTTCCAACAAGTAAAACAAGTAGTTTACAAGTGAGTAACAAAATGGAAATTCGCCCCTCGGGCATGGTATCAACAAATCCGCCCCTCGGGCAACATCTCAGAATAGTACCAGCCCCTCAGGCTCAATATCAGAACAGTACCAGCCCCTCGGGCTCAATATCAGAACAGTAACAACCACTTGGGCTCAATATCAGAACAGTAACAGCCCCTCGGTCTCAACATCAGAACAGTAACAGCCCCTCGGGCTCAATATCAGAATAGTAACAGCCCCTCGGGCTCAATATCAGATCATAATGGGTACTCGCACTTACTGGGGTGTACAGACTCCGGGAGGGGCCCCTTACGGCCCAAGAGAAATATCAAGCCATTTTGTGGCATCAAATCTAGGCCCTCGGCCTCATATCAATCAAGCCACCTCGTGGCGTATACAAGTATCTCAGGCCCTCGGCCTCATATTAGTACTAGTGTATCCTCACAACTAGGCCCTCGGCCTTTAATCAGTCCAAAATCATCACAAGCCCCTCGGGCAATAGTAAACCAATATTTCTCATCCCAAAACATCATTTAGAATATCATTTAAATCTTAAAACTGAGTAAAATGGCTGAGTAGTAAAACAGTGGATAAATAACAGGACTGAGTTTAAGTAATAATTCAAAACAAAGAGGAAGTGGTAGTAAAAATCCCCGAAGGATTCAAATAGTTGGCACGAAACCCAAATATGGCAATTAGCCCAAAGCATAATGAAAACAAATAAGTCTCAGTCAAATAAGCGAAAAAATCATCAATGCGGGATAAACCAAGTCACAATCCGCAATAGTATACGACCACACGCTCGTCATCAAACGTGTGTCTCAAATCAATATAGCACTATGATATGCAATCCGGGGTTTCAAACCCTCAGAGCATCATTTACAATCATTACTCACCTCGAACCAGCTAATTCTTTAGCTCACGACGCCTTTAGCCCTTGAATTGGCCTCCACGCGGGTCGAATCTATCCAAAATCAGAACGAATACGTCACAATATGCTAAGGGAACAAAGCCCAAGTAAAAACAATCGAAAACATCAAAAATCCCAAAATTAGCAAAACCCGAGCCCCGGGCCACTTCTCGAAATTCAGAAATTTTTACATCAACGGGTTCCTTATCTCCCCACGAGTTCATACATACCAAAAGTTCTCAAATCCGACTCCAAATGGTCCTCCAAATCCTCAATTGGAATCTCAAAATCTCAAGCCCTATTTATTCTATTTTTAGCAAGAATTCAATGATTTTCTTGGTGGATTTCACAATAAAAACGAGTTTTAGGTCCAAAATTCTTACCTCCAAACGTTTCTCCTTGAATCCCTTTTCAATCTCCTTCAAAAAGCTCTCAAAATGATCAACTATGGCTAAAAAATGGACCCAAATCGCGGACAAGAGGACTTAAAAACAATCTGCCCAGACTTCATCGAGTTGTACCTTGCGTTGTGCAGGTTGTACATCCTCTTACCATTTTCCCTACTGTACACCTTTTGTTAAACCGCCTATAACTCCTTTTGGAAATATTCAAATGACAAATGGTTTGAATATTTAAAGACTAGACTCGAAGATCTTTCATTTGATACTTTGTACACCATATAACACTTTATATATTCCGAGATATGAGCTTCTAAAGTGCATCAAAAAATTCTATCAAAACTAATCCACAAGTCATATTTGATCCATCATAACTTTCTGATAGAATATTCAAATCCTGAATGGGTTAACTTTCTGGAAACTAGAATGCAAGGGCTACAACTTTCATGTTTTGCAATTTTTCGGTTTCCTTATATATTTCAAGATATAAGCTTCCAAACTGGACTCCTCGCACCAGAAATTTTCTGGTGCACAGCTGAAGCTCAAAAAAATCTACAACTTTTCCAAAGATGAAATAGTCCGTTTAACCACCCAAAACTCACCCGAGGCCACTGGGACCTCAACCAAACATGCCAACATATCCCGTAACTTTATTCAAACTTGTTAGAACCTTCAGAACACTCAAAACAACATCACAACACCAAATTCGCATCGGATTCAAGCCTAAGAATTTCAAAATCTTCTAAATCACTCTTTTGATCAAAAACCCAACCAAACCATGTCCAAATGACATGAAAGTTTGCACACACATCCCAAATGACACAACGGAACCACTGCAACTCTTGAAATTTCATTCCGACCCCTATATCAAAATCTCACCTATCAACCGGAAAATGCCAAAATATCAACTTCGCCAATTCAAGCCTAAATCTACTACGAACCTCCAAAACAACTTCCAATCATGCTCCTAAGTCATCAATCACCTCACGGAGCTAACTGAACCATCGTAACTCACATCCGAGCCCTCTACCACATAAGTCAACATTCGGTTGATTTTTCCAACTTAAGCTTCCTTAAAAGAGACTAAGTGTCTCAAACCTTACCAAAATCATTCCGGAATGTCTTCAAATTTTGCACACAAGTCACATTCGATATAATGGACCTACACCAACTTCCTGAATTAGAATCCGACCCCGATATCAAAAAGTCAACTCTCGGTCAAACTTCTCAAAAACCTTCAAATTTCTAACTTTCGCCAAAATGCGTCAAATTGTCCTACGGACTTCCAAATCCAAATCCGAACATGCTCCTAAGTCCAAAACACCATACAAAACTATTGGAATCATTAAAATTCCATTCCGGGGTTGTTTGCTCAAAAGTCAAATCTCCGATCAAACTTAAGAAATCTTTAGCCTTAGATTTCCAGGTTCCGCTAAATTGCGATAATTTGAGCTAGAGACCTCCGAATTCGATTTCGGGCATATGACCAAGTCCCAAATCACGATACGGAACTACCGGAATGGTCAAACTTGGATCCGGGTTCGTTTGCTCAAAATGTTGACCGAAGTCAACTTAGTTGAGTTTTAAAGCTCTAATTCACAATTTAATCCATTTTTTACATAAAAACCTTCCGAAAAATTATATGGATTGCGCACGCAAGTCGAGGAATTATTGATACCGCTTTTCAAGGTCTTAAAATACCGAGATAGTTATTTAATTTAAAGGTGACATTTTGGGTCATCACATTCTCCACCTCTAAAACAAATGTTCGTCCTCGAACGTACTAAGAGTTATTCTCAGGTTGCCAAATTGATGATTTTTCTTTTACACAAATATTCGCGGTTGATCCCACGTTACCGCATTCAACATAAGTCTGACAATGCCATTTCAATTGAGATTATTTTTTTTATCCATATTTGTAAACTTGAAGACCAAATTTCTTACACTCCAATCATTTCCAGAAAGGTCCGATTTTCACGTCAACACATGACATTAGTCTCGACTTGGCTATAGCAACTCATGCATACGCACCCATCAGATATGGGATATTACATTCTCCCCCACTTCGGGTCATTCGTCCTCAAATGAGAAGTAGAGTCCTTCCTCAAACACATAATGTAACGTATCTCTTTCTTTGCACATCTCAATATCCCAAATTTTTCAAAAATTTTGACAGAGTCTCCCCTGTAATTGGGCCTATCCACCTGTCAGAGTAACACCAAAACAACTCCTAACAACATGTCCACAACCCAGCAAGGCACCACAAAGTATATATTAATAACACTAATATCCGCATTACAAGCACGACATTATCACAATGATATTCATACAAGAATTTTTTTTCACCACAAGGACCTGATCCTTATGCAACATCTACCGCAGCTTGTAGCCTGGTTTAAATATTTCTCATTATATTAAAACACAAGGATCTCATCATCAACTCTGTACCACAAGTAATATGCACATCGTGCCAAATTGGAACATTTCATTTCCTTCTTTTGAATATTTTTCTATTTAACAAAATCACAACACATAATGATAGACATAGCTATCTCCATTGAATCTCCCAACAGGAGTATTCACATAAGCAGATTTCAGAATTACGAAGCTCACTCATAAGTGGAGAACAATAGGAGGACTTACCTCGATACTCATAACTGAATCAAGTTGAGAAAATTGTTGTTATAATAATTCAAGACCGTACGTGTAATGATACCCTCTGGTTTTGCGACCTTAGCCATACCATAGAAAATATATCAATGGGTTGGGTCTCCACCTCTAGGAGTCTCACCTCCACCTCTAACATCCTAACCCCTACCTCTGGCTGGTCATTTAAGTGGAGTGGTAACTGCAATGGGTCACGTAGCTTGAGTGTTTTTATAAAATATGTTTCTCCCAACTCTAGGACAATTTTCCCGTGATATGCCTAGTACTACCATATTCATAACAATCCCATTGAGGGATCAGCTGCTCATACTGAGTCTATGCTAGATAATTGGAATAACCATTATACGAAGCTCGTGTCGGCAGTGCATTAAAAGAACTTACTGGAGCACCCCGAGTAATCAGATATATTGACTGGGCTGGCCGGCTACCCGAGCCCCTGTCATAATGATTTGTAGTTGTAGAGTAGAATCCGCTGAATCCTTTAAAACCTCAAGACCTATTGGTCTCCTTAGCTTCCTCTTTTCCTCCTCCAGAATACATGCTAACATTTTGGCAATTTCTACCACTAGCCAAGATGAAGCATCAGCCTGTAGCTTCCCGAGTTGTACAAAATTTCAATATCATTATTGAGTCCTTTAATGAGTCTGTGGACTCTCTCTCTAGCTTAGGAACCAAAGTAGGAGTATAACGGCTAATTTATTAAACCTGATGACATATTCTAACATTGTCATAGTGCCTTTACACAATCATTCAGACCACATATACCACATATTATAGAGAATCCAGGAGACAAACTCCTTCAAAAATATTTCTGAGAACTGAGTCGAGTAGGTGGTGTTGTATTGGCTAATCTGTCCTCTTCATAGGCTTGCCACATACACCAGCGACTAATTTCTTCTTTTGCTATATTGACTCGGCACTGCTGAGATAACCTATTTATTCATATACTCTTCGATTCTTCTTTGGGGTAGCTCTTTCCCCTAATTATGCACAATAATCACAAAAGTATAGCTCCATCAAGATAAATCTTGGCACAAACTACATAGTCCAGAAGATCGTCAACCATTGTACTTCCTCTAAAGCACCCCAAAATCTGCAACCTTGACTTCCACACTAAGCAAACCTTCTGTTAATGTAATGTTATTTTTTTAACTCATATAAATCAACCAGACGCCAAGGTTCGTTGCACCCCTACATGATTCACCGGGTGATCTTCTCAATGCATCCGCATCTTCAGACAGAACCATAATGGGTCTAGTAAATATATAATCTTTCCACCACCTATTAGCGGAACCCGTCATCTGAAACACAGTAAAATTAAGCCTCATTGCTTTCAACTACTCCCATGTTCTACGATACTTCATAGCAGCGGTTCAGAAAATCATGTGGGTCCTCAGAAGGTGTACCACTGAAATGGACTGGAAATAGCTTGGTAAACTTGTCCAATCTCAGCAAAGCCTCAAAAGACAAGGCAGGCCTGTCATCGGCCCGTGCCGCAATAACTGGTTGAGCTGCCCCAACTAGATGAGATTAAGCTAAATCCTTCATAAGCTAATGCAACACAACCCATCTAATTCCTTAAACCATTTGCAAATCTCGCATTCACCCTCATAACAATCAAGCCCATTCTCATAAGTGATCCAAACTCAAATTGCAACACGTATATTTCACTGGTAAAAGAGGACTGCCAACCAACAACAAAAGGATCGCACAAACTTCAGAACATCCCACAAAAGATAATCCACTTCCTTAGCCTCAAACTGGTATCTCTATATACTTTTTCATAATAATAACTATTACACAATCACTTAACCCCCCTCTGAGTTTGAACTCATAACACAACATGAAGATTTACTTCGCTCCACAACTAAACTACACGAGAGGTCCTTCAATACACCCATAGCTCGAGGCCATATGCCAACTCAAGATTGAAGTCAAACATCCAATAATCCTTGCTACATCCTCAGCAAACTCTTCCTGTCACATTCGAACAATTTGAACACATCTCGCAATCAAATCATACTCACCCTCAAGTCATCCAGTCACAAATCCCACCAATAAGGACACAAACGGACATATAAGTCCCAAATTCACGTGCTCACACAATCGAAATCTCAGTACTCAAGCCACAGACAAAACCTGGCCTCAAGTCCTCCAAACTGGCCCAACATCACACATAGAAATCACATCTTCCACCTCATCCAGGGAATCGCAAACTGCCGATGCACAGCAGATACCAAGCGCTCATGTGCGCGTACGAACGCATGGAAGGAATTCAAAGAGTTACATCTCAAGCTGAATCAAGGACGAACGATAAGAATTCAAGAATGTGAAATTTTTCCTAAAGGTTCTGCAGCCTCCGAAGATAAGTACAGACGTCTCTGTACCGATCCACAAGATTCTACTAAAGCTGCTCATGACTCGTGAGACCTATATAACCTAGGGCACTGATACCAACTTGTCATGACCCTAACCCAAAACTCGGTCATGATGGCACCTCTCGTGAAGACAAGGCCAGTCAGTCTAACCCAAATCATCTTTTAAAGTAGTTAATTAACACAAATATAGTCTAAACATGGTTTAATAATACTAAATAGCGGAAAATATAGAAAAACAAATATGCGGAAATCCAGCCCAACACAGCCCTAACCGGGGTGTCACAAGTCATGAGCATCTATGAGTCATAATAAAAGTTTGCTAATCCAATAACTAGTACCATGTCCGTAAGGAATATAATAGACGAGATAATAGAGACACAGGGCTGCGGACATCAACAGCTAACTCGTAATCCCTGAAAGTCGCCTGAAACTGGAGGAATCAGCACTTAGGAGCGGAACCAGCAACGCCTGAATCTGCACACATGGTGCAGGGAGTAATGTGAGTACTCTGACCTAGTGAGTAATAAATATAAATAATGACTGAAGATAAGAAATCACGTAAAAACACAAGGCATTCCATACTGAAGCATAAAAATCCCTTTAAATAGTAAAACAGTGAAAAGTCAAGTAAAAATCCCTTTTTCCAACAAGTAAAACAAGTAGTTTACAAGTGAGTAACAAAATGGAAATTTGCCCCTCGGGCATGGTATCAATAAATCCGCCCCGTAACATCTTAGAACAGTACTAGCCCCTCGGGCTCAATATCATAATAGTGCCAGCCCCTCGGGCTCAATATCAGAATAGTAACAGCCCATCGGCTCAACATTAGAACAGTAACAGCCCCTCGGGCTCAACATTAGAATAGTAACAGCCCCTCGGGCTCAATATCAGATCACAATGGGTACTCGTGCTCACTGTGGGTATAGACTCCGGGAGCGGCCCCTTATGGTCCAAGCGCAATATCAAGCCATCTCGTGGCATCAAATCTAGACCCTCGGCCCTATATCAATCAAGCCACCTCGTGGCGTATATAAGTATATCAGGCCCTCGGCCTCATATCAGTACTAGTGTATCCTCACAACTAGGCCCTCCGCATTTAATCAATCCAAAATCATAACAAGCCCCACGGGCAATAGTAAAACAATATTTTTCAGCCCAAAACATCATTTAAAATATCATTTAAATCTCAAAACTGAGTAAAATGGCTGAGTAGTAAAACAGTGGAAAAATAACAGGACTGAGTTCAAGTAATAAGTCAAACAGAGAGGAAATGGTAGTAAAAATCCCCGAATGATTCAAATAATTGGCACGAAGCCCAAATATGGCAATTAGCCCAAAGCATAATGAAAACAAATAAGTCTCAGTCAAATACGCGGTAAAATCATCAATGCGGGATGGACCAAGTCACAATCCGCAATAGTATACGACCACACACTCGTCATCAAATGTGTTTCTCACATCAATATAGCACTACGATGTGCAATCCAGGGTTTCAAACCCTCAGAGCATCATTTACAATCACTACTCACCTCGAACCGGCTAATTCTTTAGCTCGCGACGCCTTTGGCCTTCCAATTGGCCTCCACACGCATTGAATCTATCGAAAATCAGAACGAATACATCACAATATGCTAAGGGAACAAAGACCAAGCAAAAACAATCGAAAAACATCCAAAATCCCGAAATTAGCAAAACCCGAGCCCCGGACCCACTTCTCGAAATTCAGAAATTTTTACATCAACGGGTTTCTTATCTTCCCACGAGTTCATACATATCAAAAGTTCTCAAATCCGACCCCAAATGGTCCTCCAAATCCTCAATTAGAATCTCAAAATCCCAAGCCCTATATCTTCCATTTTTAGCAAGAATTCAATGATTTTCTAGGTGGATTTCACAATATAAACGAGTTTTAGGTCCAAAATTCTTACCTCCAAACATTTCTCCTTGAATCCCTCTTCAATCTCCTTCAAAAAGCTCTCAAAATGATCAACTATGTTTGAAAAATGGACCCAAATCGCGGACAAGGAGACTTAAAAACAATCTGCCCAGGCTTCATCGAGTTGTACCTTGCGTTGTGCAGGTTTACATCCTCTTACCATTTTCCCTGCTGTACACCTTCTGTTAAAACGCCTATAACTTCTTGTGGAAATATCCAAATGACAAACGGTTTAAATATTTAAAAACTAGACTCGAAGATCCTTCATTTGATAGGTTTTATACTATATAACTCTTTATATATTGCAAGATATGAGCTTCTAAAATGCATCAGAAAATTCTGTCAAAACTGATCCACCAGCCATATTCGATCCACCATAAATTTTTGATAGATTATCCAAATCCTAAATGGTTTAACTTTTTGGAAACTAGAATGCAAGAGCTACAACTTTCATGTTTTGCAATTTTTCGGTTTCCTTATATATTTCAAGATATAAGCTTCCAAACTGGACTCCTCGCACCAGAAATTTTCTGGTGCACAGCTGAAGCTCAAAAAAATCTACAACTTTTCCAAAGATGAAATAGTCCGTTTAACCACCCAAAACTCACCCGAGGCCACTGGGACCTCAACCAAACATGCCAACATATCCCGTAACTTTATTCAAACTTGTTAGAACCTTCAGAACACTCAAAACAACATCACAACACCAAATTCGCATCGGATTCAAGCCTAAGAATTTCAAAATCTTCTAAATCACTCTTTTGATCAAAAACCCAACCAAACCATGTCCAAATGACATGAAAGTTTGCACACACATCCCAAATGACACAACGGAACCACTGCAACTCTTGAAATTCCATTCCGACCCCTATATCAAAATCTCACCTATCAATCGGAAAATGCCAAAATATCAACTTCGCCAATTCAAGCCTAAATCTACTACGAACCTCCAAAACAACTTCCAATCATGCTCCTAAGTCATCAATCACCTCACGGAGCTAACTGAACCATCGTAACTCACATCCGAGCCCTCTACCACATAAGTCAACATTCGGTTGATTTTTCCAACTTAAGCTTCCTTAAAAGAGACTAAGTGTCTCAAACCTTACCAAAATCATTCCGGAATGTCTTCAAATTTTGCACACAAGTCACATTCGATATAATGGACCTACACCAACTTCCTGAATTAGAATCCGACCCCGATATCAAAAAGTCAACTCTCGGTCAAACTTCTCAAAAACCTTCAAATTTCTAACTTTCGCCAAAATGCGTCAAATTGTCCTACGGACTTCCAAATCCAAATCCGAACATGCTCCTAAGTCCAAAACACCATACAAAACTATTGGAATCATTAAAATTCCATTCCGGGGTTGTTTGCTCAAAAGTCAAATCTCCGATCAAACTTAAGAAATCTTTAGCCTTAGATTTCCAGGTTCCGCTAAATTGCGATAATTTGAGCTAGAGACCTCCGAATTCGATTTCGGGCATATGACCAAGTCCCAAATCACGATACGGAACTACCGGAATGGTCAAACTTGGATCCGGGTTCGTTTGCTCAAAATGTTGACCGAAGTCAACTTAGTTGAGTTTTAAAGCTCTAATTCACAATTTAATCCATTTTTTACATAAAAACCTTCCGAAAAATTATATGGATTGCGCACGCAAGTCGAGGAATTATTGATACCGCTTTTCAAGGTCTTAAAATACCGAGATAGTTATTTAATTTAAAGGTGACATTTTGGGTCATCACATTCTCCACCTCTAAAACAAATGTTCGTCCTCGAACGTACTAAGAGTTATTCTCAGGTTGCCAAATTGATGATTTTTCTTTTACACAAATATTCGCGGTTGATCCCACGTTACCGCATTCAACATAAGTCTGACAATGCCATTTCAATTGAGATTATTTTTTTTATCCATATTTGTAAACTTGAAGACCAAATTTCTTACACTCCAATCATTTCCAGAAAGGTCCGATTTTCACGTCAACACATGACATTAGTCTCGACTTGGCTATAGCAACTCATGCATACGCACCCATCAGATATGGGATATTACATTCTCCCCCACTTCGGGTCATTCGTCCTCAAATGAGAAGTAGAGTCCTTCCTCAAACACATAATGTAACGTATCTCTTTCTTTGCACATCTCAATATCCCAAATTTTTCAAAAATTTTGACAGAGTCTCCCCTGTAATTGGGCCTATCCACCTGTCAGAGTAACACCAAAACAACTCCTAACAACATGTCCACAACCCAGCAAGGCACCACAAAGTATATATTAATAACACTAATATCCGCATTACAAGCACGACATTATCACAATGATATTCATACAAGAATTTTTTTTCACCACAAGGACCTGATCCTTATGCAACATCTACCGCAGCTTGTAGCCTGGTTTAAATATTTCTCATTATATTAAAACACAAGGATCTCATCATCAACTCTGTACCACAAGTAATATGCACATCGTGCCAAATTGGAACATTTCATTTCCTTCTTTTGAATATTTTTCTATTTAACAAAATCACAACACATAATGATAGACATAGCTATCTCCATTGAATCTCCCAACAGGAGTATTCACATAAGCAGATTTCAGAATTACGAAGCTCACTCATAAGTGGAGAACAATAGGAGGACTTACCTCGATACTCATAACTGAATCAAGTTGAGAAAATTGTTGTTATAATAATTCAAGACCGTACGTGTAATGATACCCTCTGGTTTTGCGACCTTAGCCATACCATAGAAAATATATCAATGGGTTGGGTCTCCACCTCTAGGAGTCTCACCTCCACCTCTAACATCCTAACCCCTACCTCTGGCTGGTCATTTAAGTGGAGTGGTAACTGCAATGGGTCACGTAGCTTGAGTGTTTTTATAAAATATGTTTCTCCCAACTCTAGGACAATTTTCCCGTGATATGCCTAGTACTACCATATTCATAACAATCCCATTGAGGGATCAGCTGCTCATACTGAGTCTATGCTAGATAATTGGAATAACCATTATACGAAGCTCGTGTCGGCAGTGCATTAAAAGAACTTACTGGAGCACCCCGAGTAATCAGATATATTGACTGGGCTGGCCGGCTACCCGAGCCCCTGTCATAATGATTTGTAGTTGTAGAGTAGAATCCGCTGAATCCTTTAAAACCTCAAGACCTATTGGTCTCCTTAGCTTCCTCTTTTCCTCCTCCAGAATACATGCTAACATTTTGGCAATTTCTACCACTAGCCAAGATGAAGCATCAGCCTGTAGCTTCCCGAGTTGTACAAAATTTCAATATCATTATTGAGTCCTTTAATGAGTCTGTGGACTCTCTCTCTAGCTTAGGAACCAAAGTAGGAGTATAACGGCTAATTTATTAAACCTGATGACATATTCTAACATTGTCATAGTGCCTTTACACAATCATTCAGACCACATATACCACATATTATAGAGAATCCAGGAGACAAACTCCTTCAAAAATATTTCTGAGAACTGAGTCGAGTAGGTGGTGTTGTATTGGCTAATCTGTCCTCTTCATAGGCTTGCCACATACACCAGCGACTAATTTCTTCTTTTGCTATATTGACTCGGCACTGCTGAGATAACCTATTTATTCATATACTCTTCGATTCTTCTTTGGGGTAGCTCTTTCCCCTAATTATGCACAATAATCACAAAAGTATAGCTCCATCAAGATAAATCTTGGCACAAACTACATAGTCCAGAAGATCGTCAACCATTGTACTTCCTCTAAAGCACCCCAAAATCTGCAACCTTGACTTCCACACTAAGCAAACCTTCTGTTAATGTAATGTTATTTTTTTAACTCATATAAATCAACCAGACGCCAAGGTTCGTTGCACCCCTACATGATTCACCGGGTGATCTTCTCAATGCATCCGCATCTTCAGACAGAACCATAATGGGTCTAGTAAATATATAATCTTTCCACCACCTATTAGCGGAACCCGTCATCTGAAACACAGTAAAATTAAGCCTCATTGCTTTCAACTACTCCCATGTTCTACGATACTTCATAGCAGCGGTTCAGAAAATCATGTGGGTCCTCAGAAGGTGTACCACTGAAATGGACTGGAAATAGCTTGGTAAACTTGTCCAATCTCAGCAAAGCCTCAAAAGACAAGGCAGGCCTGTCATCGGCCCGTGCCGCAATAACTGGTTGAGCTGCCCCAACTAGATGAGATTAAGCTAAATCCTTCATAAGCTAATGCAACACAACCCATCTAATTCCTTAAACCATTTGCAAATCTCGCATTCACCCTCATAACAATCAAGCCCATTCTCATAAGTGATCCAAACTCAAATTGCAACACGTATATTTCACTGGTAAAAGAGGACTGCCAACCAACAACAAAAGGATCGCACAAACTTCAGAACATCCCACAAAAGATAATCCACTTCCTTAGCCTCAAACTGGTATCTCTATATACTTTTTCATAATAATAACTATTACACAATCACTTAACCCCCCTCTGAGTTTGAACTCATAACACAACATGAAGATTTACTTCGCTCCACAACTAAACTACACGAGAGGTCCTTCAATACACCCATAGCTCGAGGCCATATGCCAACTCAAGATTGAAGTCAAACATCCAATAATCCTTGCTACATCCTCAGCAAACTCTTCCTGTCACATTCGAACAATTTGAACACATCTCGCAATCAAATCATACTCACCCTCAAGTCATCCAGTCACAAATCCCACCAATAAGGACACAAACGGACATATAAGTCCCAAATTCACGTGCTCACACAATCGAAATCTCAGTACTCAAGCCACAGACAAAACCTGGCCTCAAGTCCTCCAAACTGGCCCAACATCACACATAGAAATCACATCTTCCACCTCATCCAGGGAATCGCAAACTGCCGATGCACAGCAGATACCAAGCGCTCATGTGCGCGTACGAACGCATGGAAGGAATTCAAAGAGTTACATCTCAAGCTGAATCAAGGACGAACGATAAGAATTCAAGAATGTGAAATTTTTCCTAAAGGTTCTGCAGCCTCCGAAGATAAGTACAGACGTCTCTGTACCGATCCACAAGATTCTACTAAAGCTGCTCATGACTCGTGAGACCTATATAACCTAGGGCACTGATACCAACTTGTCATGACCCTAACCCAAAACTCGGTCATGATGGCACCTCTCGTGAAGACAAGGCCAGTCAGTCTAACCCAAATCATCTTTTAAAGTAGTTAATTAACACAAATATAGTCTAAACATGGTTTAATAATACTAAATAGCGGAAAATATAGAAAAACAAATATGCGGAAATCCAGCCCAACACAGCCCTAACCGGGGTGTCACAAGTCATGAGCATCTATGAGTCATAATAAAAGTTTGCTAATCCAATAACTAGTACCATGTCCGTAAGGAATATAATAGACGAGATAATAGAGACACAGGGCTGCGGACATCAACAGCTAACTCGTAATCCCTGAAAGTCGCCTGAAACTGGAGGAATCAGCACTTAGGAGCGGAACCAGCAACGCCTGAATCTGCACACATGGTGCAGGGAGTAATGTGAGTACTCTGACCTAGTGAGTAATAAATATAAATAATGACTGAAGATAAGAAATCACGTAAAAACACAAGGCATTCCATACTGAAGCATAAAAATCCCTTTAAATAGTAAAACAGTGAAAAGTCAAGTAAAAATCCCTTTTTCCAACAAGTAAAACAAGTAGTTAACAAGTGAGTAACAAAATGGAAATTTGCCTCTCGGGCATGGTATCAATAAATCCGCCCCGTAACATCTTAGAACAGTACTAGCCCCTCGGGCTCAATATCATAATAGTGCCAGCCCCTCGGGCTCAATATCAGAATAGTAACAGCCCATCGGCTCAACATTAGAACAGTAACAGCCCCTCGGGCTCAACATTAGAATAGTAACAGCCCCTCGGGCTCAATATCAGATCACAATGGGTACTCGTGCTCACTGTGGGTATAGACTCCGGGAGCGGCCCCTTATGGTCCAAGCGCAATATCAAGCCATCTCGTGGCATCAAATCTAGACCCTCGGCCCTATATCAATCAAGCCACCTCGTGGCGTATATAAGTATATCAGGCCCTCGGCCTCATATCAGTACTAGTGTATCCTCACAACTAGGCCCTCCGCATTTAATCAATCCAAAATCATAACAAGCCCCACGGGCAATAGTAAAACAATATTTTTCAGCCCAAAACATCATTTAAAATATCATTTAAATCTCAAAACTGAGTAAAATGGCTGAGTAGTAAAACAGTGGAAAAATAACAGGACTGAGTTCAAGTAATAAGTCAAACAGAGAGGAAATGGTAGTAAAAATCCCCGAATGATTCAAATAATTGGCACGAAGCCCAAATATGGCAATTAGCCCAAAGCATAATGAAAACAAATAAGTCTCAGTCAAATACGCGGTAAAATCATCAATGCGGGATGGACCAAGTCACAATCCGCAATAGTATACGACCACACACTCGTCATCAAATGTGTTTCTCACATCAATATAGCACTACGATGTGCAATCCAGGGTTTCAAACCCTCAGAGCATCATTTACAATCACTACTCACCTCGAACCGGCTAATTCTTTAGCTCGCGACGCCTTTGGCCCTCCAATTGGCCTCCACACGCATTGAATCTATCGAAAATCAGAACGAATACATCACAATATGCTAAGGGAACAAAGACCAAGCAAAAACAATCGAAAAACATCCAAAATCCCGAAATTAGCAAAACCCGAGCCCCGGACCCACTTCTCGAAATTCAGAAATTTTTACATCAACGGGTTTCTTATCTTCCCACGAGTTCATACATATCAAAAGTTCTCAAATCCGACCCCAAATGGTCCTCCAAATCCTCAATTAGAATCTCAAAATCCCAAGCCCTATATCTTCCATTTTTAGCAAGAATTCAATGATTTTCTAGGTGGATTTCACAATATAAACGAGTTTTAGGTCCAAAATTCTTACCTCCAAACATTTCTCCTTGAATCCCTCTTCAATCTCCTTCAAAAAGCTCTCAAAATGATCAACTATGTTTGAAAAATGGACCCAAATCGCGGACAAGGAGACTTAAAAACAATCTGCCCAGGCTTCATCGAGTTGTACCTTGCGTTGTGCAGGTTTACATCCTCTTACCATTTTCCCTGCTGTACACCTTCTGTTAAAACGCCTATAACTTCTTGTGGAAATATCCAAATGACAAACGGTTTAAATATTTAAAAACTAGACTCGAAGATCCTTCATTTGATAGGTTTTATACTATATAACTCTTTATATATTGCAAGATATGAGCTTCTAAAATGCATCAGAAAATTCTGTCAAAACTGATCCACCAGCCATATTCGATCCACCATAAATTTTTGATAGATTATCCAAATCCTAAATGGTTTAACTTTTTGGAAACTAGAATGCAAGGGCTACAACTTTCATGTTTTGCAATTTTTCGGTTTCCTTATATATTTCAAGATATAAGCTTCCAAACTGGACTCCTCGCACCAGAAATTTTCTGGTGCACAGCTGAAGCTCAAAAAAATCTACAACTTTTCCAAAGATGAAATAGTCCGTTTAACCACCCAAAACTCACCCGAGGCCACTGGGACCTCAACCAAACATGCCAATATATCCCGTAACTTTATTCAAACTTGTTAGAACCTTCAGAACACTCAAAACAACATCACAACACCAAATTCGCATCGGATTCAAGCCTAAGAATTTCAAAATCTTCTAAATCACTCTTTTGATCAAAAACCCAACCAAACCATGTCCAAATGACATGAAAGTTTGCACACACATCCCAAATGACACAACGGAACCACTGCAACTCTTGAAATTCCATTCCGACCCCTATATCAAAATCTCACCTATCAATCGGAAAATGCCAAAATATCAACTTCGCCAATTCAAGCCTAAATCTACTACGAACCTCCAAAACAACTTCCAATCATGCTCCTAAGTCATCAATCACCTCACGGAGCTAACTGAACCATCGTAACTCACATCCGAGCCCTCTACCACATAAGTCAACATTCGGTTGATTTTTCCAACTTAAGCTTCCTTAAAAGAGACTAAGTGTCTCAAACCTTACCAAAATCATTCCGGAATGTCTTCAAATTTTGCACACAAGTCACATTCGATATAATGGACCTACACCAACTTCCTGAATTAGAATCCGACCCCGATATCAAAAAGTCAACTCTCGGTCAAACTTCTCAAAAACCTTCAAATTTCTAACTTTCGCCAAAATGCGTCAAATTGTCCTACGGACTTCCAAATCCAAATCCGAACATGCTCCTAAGTCCAAAACACCATACAAAACTATTGGAATCATTAAAATTCCATTCCGGGGTTGTTTGCTCAAAAGTCAAATCTCCGATCAAACTTAAGAAATCTTTAGCCTTAGATTTCTAGGTTCCGCTAAATTGCGATAATTTGAGCTAGAGACCTCCGAATTCGATTTCGGGCATATGACCAAGTCCCAAATCACGATACGGAACTACCGGAATGGTCAAACTTGGATCCGGGTTCGTTTGCTCAAAATGTTGACCGAAGTCAACTCAGTTGAGTTTTAAAGCTTCAATTCACAATTTAATCCATTTTTTTACATAAAAACCTTCCGAAAAATTATATGGATTGCGCACGCAAGTCGAAAAATTATTGATGCCGCTTTTCAAGGTCTTAAAATATTGAGATAGTTATTTAATTTAAAGGTGACATTTTGGGTCATCACAGAAAACTGGTTCTATTGTCCTGTTCAAAATATATAAAGTACTCAAGGAGTGTTCTTTCTGCATCCTCGTCCGAAAGTTGGATTGCCTCACCCTACTCATTAGGTGGCTGACTGCGTATGAATTCCTCCACGTCAGTTTGTGACGACCCGACCCGTCGTCTCATGAGTTACTACCCCGTTCTTCCCATTTTCTACTTCCTTATGTTTCATTATCGGTATTGGGTGTGTTAGAATTTATTTGGAGTAATTTTGATAAGACACGAGACACTTAGTCTCTTTTAAGAAGGCTTAAGTTGGAAAAGTCAACCGGATGTTGACTTATGAGTTAGAGGGCTCGGAATTAAATTCCGATGATTCTGTTAGCTCCGGGTGATGATTTAAGGCTTAGGAGCGCAATCGGAAATAATTTTGGAGGTCCGGGGAAGAAGTTAGCCTATTTTGGCAAAGTTAGAATTTCGGCGATTTCCGGTTGATAGGTGAAATTTTGATCCGGGAGTTAGAATGGAGTTCCGAGAATTTTCGTAGCTTTGTTATGTCATTTTGGACTTGTGTGCAAAATTTGAAGTCAATCGGACGTGATTTGATAGGTTTCGGCATCGGAAATAAAAGTTGGAAATTCTAAAGTTCATAAAACTTGGATTGGAGGTTGATTCATGATTTTAGCATTTTTTGATGTGATTTGAGGCCTCAATCAAGTCCGTAATGTATTTTGGGATTGGTTGGTATATTGGTCGGGGTCCCGGGGGCCTCGGGTGTGTTTCGGATGCCCAACGGGTCATTTTTGGAAGATTTTTGTCGTTTTGAGCATAAATGTAATGATCTAAAGGTTCATTTTTAGTTCTAGAGATCCAAATTTGATTTCGAGACTTCCAGAATTTAAATCATGAATTATAGGACTGATATGGAAATTTTGGTTTAATTTCATCAAGTCGTGATTGGGTTTTTGACGTGAAATGTGAGTTAATTGTTTAACGAGCGAAATGGGTATTGAACTGGGCAAACGAGTTCCGAATTGAGTTTCGATTGAAGAGTTGTGTTTGTATTAGTATTTTTGACTCATAGGAATAAGAATCGTCTAATTCCGAGTTCGTATGATGGAGTTATAGCCATTTTAGTGAAAAATAGTTGTGCTGCAAATTTCTTAAAAGCTGTTGTATTTTCTGCAGCAGTGAACAGTCCCCGCGCGTGAACAGTACCCCGCGCGTGTACAGTAACACGTGAACAGTACCCGCGCATGTACAGTACCGGACAGAATGTTAAGTTCGGGATATTTTTCCATTTTTGACAATTTGGAGCTCGGATTTTGGGCAATTTTGAGGGAAAAATCACGGGAAATCTTGAGGTAAGTCACTTGTGATCATTTCTACTCCAAAATATTGAATTATCATCGAATAATCCGACTAGATTACATGTTTTTGAGGAGTAAATTGAGGATTTAGGCCTAGGGATTTGAAAATAAGATTTGAAGATTTGAGGGGTCATTTGAACTCCGATTTTGGTAAATTTTATATGTACGGACTCGTGGCGAGACGAGGAATCCGGTGATGTGACTTTCGTAATTTTTCAAGAAGTGGGCCCGGGGCTCGGGTTTTGCAAATTTCGTGATTTTCGATATTTTTCGAGTCTTTTCGATTGTGTTATATTCCCTTAGCCTATTGTAATATATTCCTTGTGGTTTTGGCAAGATTCGATGCGCGAGGAGGTCGATTCGAAAGGAAAGGGCATCGCAAAGTAGACTTTTGGCCGTCTTGAGGTGAGTAATAGATGTAAATGCTGTTCTGAGGGTTTGAAACCCCGGACTTTCACATCGTAACGCTATATTAAGGCGTGACACGCACTCTATGGCGAGTGCGGGGTCGGATACTATTGGGGATTGTGACTTGTCCCATCCCGTGTAATGTTTATATTATACTGGTGATTGATACACATACTTCATTGATATTACGGGGCTTGATGCCATGTTTGGGGCCTTGTGCCGATTTGTAAAATCCTTCGAGGATTGATATTACTGCTTAGCATGATTTGCATATCATTTAATTTCAGTCCAAGGTTTTAAATGCTGTATTGCAAACTCAGCCATAATTCTAAGTGTTGAAAACTTAAATGATATTTTTAAATGTATTCCGGGCTGGGAACTTCTGTTTTGTAAATGCCCAAGGGGCTTATTATATTATTTTCTGGACTGATTATAAAGTGACTTGAAACAGTGGTAACAATGACACTGTGTGATATACTTGAAACAGTGGTAACAATGACATTGTGTGATATACTTGAAATAGTGGTAACAATGACACTGGATGATATACTTAAACAGTGGTAACAATGGCACTGTATGATATAAATTGGTCAGGTAACAATGGCTGAGTGGTCAAGTAACAATGACTGACCAAGATATTGCACTTGGGCTGTAGGAGCCCCTCCGGAGTCTGTACACACCCCCAGTGAGCGTCGTCGACGATAAATAAATATGGATGGCTCGGGCTGCACGCCGCAGTGGGTACTGGAATGTACCATCATATGCATTGCATTCATGTATTTCTATTTATACTGTTGTTTAGCTGCTCAGTTCCATATGTTGCTGTATATTTGGATTTTAGCTTACTTTGTGTATTTACTGGATTTTCTTATCTTCGGACTGTAGTTACTTTTATTACTCACTGGGTCGGAGTACTCACTTTACTCCCTGCACCTTGTGTGCAGATCCAGGGCAGTCTCAGGCTCAGTAGATCCAGTTGATCAGCAGATCCAGCTTCTGGGAGTATCGAGGTAGCTGCACGGCGTTCGCAGCCATTGATCTTCTCCCTCCTATCCTATCTCTTTATTTCCGCATTATCGGACTTTGGATATACCATGTATTAGGATGATATTCTGTATTCTAGAGGCTCAGATTCGTGACACCGGGTCCTAGTGAGATTATATTGTGTATTTTGTTAAATTCTTCAGTACTTTAATCTTGCTTAATTGATATTTCTTTCCGCTATTTTTTGATAAATTGGGTTAAGTATTGAATAATGGTCGGGCTTGCCTATTAGTGTGCTGGGAGCCATCACGACCGGGATTTGGGTCGTGACACAGTTGTGAAGCGAACCTATAAGAAAAATTACATTGAATTAGTATTTCAAAATTTATACAAAAATATATCAAAATACTTAATGAAAAGTAAAAAACTTACATGTATAGTCGAGGCTCGGCCCTCGGCCCATAAACTAAAAGTCCAATTCACATCCTAAAGGCTCAATTCATATCCTAAAAGTTCAATTCATACACAAAAATTTCAATTCATATCCTAAAGGTTCAATTCATATCCTAAAGGTTCAACTCATATCCATAAAAGTTCAATTCATATCCTAAAATTTTAATTTATAAACTAAAATTCCAATACATAAACTAAAAGTCCAATTCATATCCTAGAGGCTCAATTCATATTCTAAAAGTTCAATTCAAATACAAAAATTTCAATTCATATCCTAAAGTTTCAACTCATATCCACAAAAGCTCAATTCATATCCTAAAATTTCAATTTATAAACTAAAATTCCAATACATAAACTAAAAGTCCAATAAACTAAAAGTCCAATTCATATCCTAAAGGTTCAACTCATATCCACAAAAGTTCAATTCATACACAAAAATTTCAATTCATTTCCTAAAGGTTCAATTCATATCCTAAAGGTTCAACTCTTATCCACAAAAGTTCAATCCATATCCTAAAATTCCAATTTATAAACTAAAATTCAAATACATAAACTAAAAGTCCATGTCAAGACCCGGATTTCCCACCCTCGGGAGTCGTGATGGTGCCTACTCGTAGAAGCTAGGCAAGCCAGAAAAATTTAGAAATCTTTAACTACTTTATTTTAATCCTTTTTAACAACTTGCATTAACAGGTGATAAACATTTTAGTGATAGCGGAAGATGAAATTAAGCGGAAGACTTAGATGAATATAATACTGAAATCGATACGAAAAGCCAACATATGTCTCTACCTAGAAATCGGTGTCACAACATTCACGGACCGTCTATGACTATTACATACAAATGTCTGAAGGAAAGAAACATAGTCTGTCTCGGATACAAGTGATAACAGAACATGATAATAGATAGAAGAGACACCGGGCATGCGGACACCTGCAGGACTACCTCGGAATCTCTGTGGACTGATGGTTGGCTCCATAGCTACTGATCCAATGCTGCTCTGGTATCTTGTCGCGACCCAAATCCCGGTAGTGATGGGGCCCAGCACACTACTAGGCAAGCCCGACCATTATTCAACACTTAACCCAATTTATCAAAAATAGCGGAAAGAAATATCAATTAAGCAAGATTAAAGTACTGAAGATTTTAACAAAATACACAATATAATCTCACTAGGACCCGGTGTCATGAATCTGAACCTCTAGAATATAGAATATCATCCTAATACACGGTATATCCAAAGTTCGATAATGCGGAAATAAAGAGATAGGATAGGAGGGAGAAGACCAATGGCTGCGAACGCCGTGCAACTACCTCGATACTCCCAGAGGCTGGATCTGCTGATCAACTGGATCTACTCAGCCTGAGACTGCCTTGGATCTGCACACAAAGTGCAGGGAGTAAAGTGAGTACTCCGACCCAGTGAGTAATAAAAGTAACAACAGTCTGAAGATAAGAAAATCAAGTAAATACACAAAGTAAGCTACAATCCGAATATACAGCAACATATGGAACTGAGCAGCTAAACACCAGTATAAATAGAAATACATGAATGCAATGCAATGCATATGATGGTACATTCCAGTACACACTGCGGCGTGCAGCCCGAGCCATCCATATTTATTTATCGTCGACGACGCTCACTGGGGGTGTGTACAGACTCCGGAGGGGCTCCTACAGCCCAAGCGCAATATCTTGGTCAGTCATTGTTACCTGACCGGTCAGCCATTGTTACCTGACCAATTTATATCATACAGTGCCATTGTTACCACTGTTCAAGTATATCATCCAGTGTCATTGTTACCACTATTTCAAGTATATCACACAGTGTCATTGTTACCACTGTTTCAAGTATATCACACAGTGTCATTGTTACCACTGTTTCAAGTCACTTTATAATCAGTCCAGAAAATAATATAATAAGCCCCTTGGGCATTTACAAAACAGAAGTTCCCCGCCCGGAATACATTTAAAAATATCATTTAAGTTTTCAACACTTAGAATTATGGCTGAGTTTGCAAAACAACATTTAAAACCTTGGACTGAAATTAAATGATATGCAAATCATGCTAAGCAGTAATATCAATCCTCGAAGGATTTTACACATCGGTACAAGGCCCCAAACATGGCATCAAGCCCAGTAATATCAATGAAGTATGTGTATCAATCACCAGTATAGTATAAACACCACACGGGATGGACCAAGTCACAATCCCCAATAGTATCCAACCCCGCACTCGCCATGGAGTGCGTGTCACGCCTCAATATAGCGTTATGATGTAAAAGTCCGGGGTTTCAAACCCTCAGAACAACATTTACATCTATTACTCACCTCAAGATGGCCAAAAGTCTACTCCGCGATGCCCTTTCCTTTCGAATCGACCTCCTCGCGCGTCGAATCTTGACAAAAACACAAGGAATATATTACAATAGGCTAAGGGAATATAACCCAATCGAAAAGACTCGAAAAATATTGAAAATCACGAAATTTGCAAAACCCGAGCCCCGGGCCCACTTCTCGAAAAATTACAAAAGTCACATCACCGGATTCCTCGTCTCGCCACGAGTCCTTACATATAAAATTTACCAAAATCGGAGTTCATTTGACCCCTCAAATCACCAAATCTTATTTTCAAATCCCTAGACCTAAATCCTCAATTTTTCTACAATTTTCATGCTCAAATCCATACATAATTGATGTACTTAACTCAAAATAGGTGGGGATAACTTACCTTCACATTGATGATGAAAATCCCCTCTTGAAGCTCCCCAAAAATCGTCCATACTTTGAAGAAATGAAGAAAAGTGAGCTAAATCCGTGTATAAAAGAATCTGCCTGTGTTTCGTCGAGTTGTACCTTGCACTTGTGCTATACAAGTTGTACATCCTATTAAAATTGTTCCTTGTCTGATACCTTCTGTTTAAACACCCATTACGTCTTGTATAAATATACAAATGATAAACAGTTTGAAGATTTAGAAACTAGACTCAAAGATCTTTAATTTGATAGGTTGTACACCATATAACTCTTTATATATCCCGAGATATGAGCTTCTAAAGTGCATCGTAAATTCTGCCGAAATTGCTCCAGCAGCCCTTTTCGATCCATCGTAGCTTTCTAAGATGATATCCAAATCGCAAATGGTTTAACTTTCCAAAAACCAGAATCTATGGGCTACAACTTTCGTGTTTTGCTCTTTTCCGGATTTCTTATAGATTACAAGATATGAGCTTCCAAACTGGACTACTCGCACCTAAAATTTTCTGGGCACAGCAGAATTTTCTGCAATTTTCTGCAATTTTTCCTAAGTCCGAAATCACTCCGAGACACCTCCGAAACACTCCTGAGCCTTCGGGGCTCCAAACCAAATATGAACACTGACTCTAAAACATCACACGGACTTGCTCGAGCGATCAAATCACCAAAATAACATCAAAATCAATGATTTTAGCCTTAAATCCAAGAATTCTTTTAAATTTCATAAACTTTCAAATTTTCCAATTTAAGGCCGAAACCTGTCAAACAACGTCCGTTTGTAACAAAACTTTACAGGAAGCGCTTAACCAACATATATGACATGTACCGGGCGTCGGAACCAAAATACGAGCCCGATACCATTACTTTCTGATCAAATTTCATTTTCATTTTCCTTAAACATTTTCAGAAAACAATTTCACGAAAAAATTTATTTCTCGGGCCTGGGACCTCGGAATTCGATTCCGGAAACACGTTCAACTCCCATATTTTTCTATGGACCTTTCGAGACCGAAAAATCACGGGTCTGGGTCCGTTTACCAAAAATGTTGACCAAAGTCAACTTTAACAATATTAAATATCAAAATTTTTCAAATTTTTTCCATAATTCATATACTTCAACACAAAGATATTCCGGACACACTCCTAAGTCCCAAATAACCTAACGAAGCTATCCAAACCATAAAATTCGCATTTCGAATCCGATATCAAAATTTTCACTTCCGGCCAATTTTCTCAAAAACCTTCAATTTTCCGTCTTTAGTCGAACGGCTCCAAAATGACCTACGGACCTCTGAATTCACTTCCGATCGCACTCCCAAATCCAGAATCACCATACGGAGCTACTCCCAGTCTCGGAATCCCAAACGGACATCAATAACACTGAAATGCATTTTAAACCAAACTGATGCAATTTCTTCTAAAATACTATCTTCCACAATAGGCGCCAAAACGCTCCCGGGTTATCCAAAACCCGATCCGGGCATACGCCCTAGTCCGAAATCATCATACGAACTTGCTGGAACCTTCGGGTCCCAATTCCGAGGTCGTTTACTCAAAATTCCAATCCTAGTTCATTTCTTCAATTTTAAGCTTTCAAAATGAGAATTTCCATTTAGATTTGACTCAAAACTTCCTGAATTTTAATTCTGACCATACACACAAGTCAATATACTTGAGATGAAGCCGCTCATGGCCTCAAACTGCTGAATGACGCGCCGAAGCTCAAAACGACCGGTCTGGTCGTTACAATCTCCCCCACTAAACATACGTTCGTCCTCGAACATGCTGAGAACTACACTGAAGTAGTCTGAAATCACTTGTTTAACACATCATGCACCTTCCCATGCTACCACTACTTCATTGAGCACATTAGCTCGATAATTCTGTAGATATACTTATTTATTCAAGAAAATAAGCTATTAGGCCCAATTCCAACATCCTGAATTTCCTTGCCAAGCCTGTTTCCATCATACGACCACCATATGAATCTCCACACGCTGTACCCAAATATGACTGCATAACTTTGCTGAATTCACACTTTGCATCACTTTACTCATAGAACCACAATAACATTCTTTAAACATAATAGTCGAAATTCCACGAATCTGATGTTCCCATTGCATCTCATGATCTACACAGGTCTTGCTCTAGTTTTTTTTTTCAACACCGATACGACTGAAGAGATGTGCCGAAATTCACAACCAACTGCTGAATCAGCAATTCATTGGATCTACACTCATGTCAAGTTCTATTACCTTGTCCCAAACCAAAGAATGATCTTTGCTCTATAATATACTTCATATAATCAGTTTGCACTGACCCCAAATCTAGTAACCCCGTCTCACCCAATATGAACTGCTCAGGCAATAAGCCACCTCAGATATAATCAAAAATACCACAAGACGCCACAATGTGCCAATATGCTATCAATTCGAACGTGATACAAAAGGAAGGCGAACTCTAGAAGGAACTACTCAACTCGCACACTAACATAGACTTCCTCAGAAAACAGGGAAACAGAACACACAAAAGCAAATATGGGCACTGAACTGAACATCACACTGTTGCGGCATGCAACCCGATCCAAACAACATACCCATGGCGGTGTGCCACCCGATCCACATATAGAACTCACATAAGGAGATATACGTCGAGCTGAATAGCTCATCACATCAAAATACCGAATATCGGTCATAAACACACTAAGGTGCATAATATCATTCCCAAGGAAACATATAGCGCTATAGGCTACAAACTCAAGCACAACTGAGGTGCGATACATGATCTAAGTCTCATCCTGCTCATATAACATCACCGCTGAGCGGAACCTCAACACATAAGGAATTTACCAAGCCGTCTCACAACTCATACGGTGCAATATATCTTTTCATGAATTAACTGACCACGAAATAAGACCGCGACTATCCTTCCATAAAGAGCGCATTGCTGAAATAAACACAACTGGCCTGACATAAGGCTCACTTCCACATTTAAATCTATCAATCGACCTCAAGTCAATCCTGATCGTGCCAAGCTAGGCCAATAATCTTTCATAGGTCCATAACCCAATAAACAGAGTGCCCTCCGGGCATAAATTCTCAAATGGATGATATTACCAAAATCCTCATACTTGGTTTAAATTTCTAATTAATCAAGTGACTACATGTCACACTTATACAATATTCCTGTGGGACAAGCTCCCACCATCTTTCGAAATAATTAACGGGTCTGCACATCCAAACCACCGGCTGCACTAACGCTGAAAAGCGATCAAGAATCCCTAACTAGGATGCAAAGCCTTTCTCACAGAACACCGACCTCAGGTGATACTGACGTCAATACCCATCTTACTCAAAACACTGAAACTCATATACTGCTCATCCGAGATCGTGACATCACAGTCATTGACCAAACTGCAACCTTGGTCCTTACTTCAAATTCCATACCACTCACTGCACCTCACGTGCCAATATACGATAGACGCGATTTCCATCACAACTCTGGAACCGCCGATAGGCTAATACTTCATCACATAAGACTTTCCATTTAACTCACTTCAGGAGAACTATAGCAGCATACAGGCGAATCCTCATAATCGTCGAATATGCCAATCTCTAAGTAGTTGTCCAAGCCACCATAACACTTTCTGGGATCCGCCTACTCATAATAGGCCCGAACAAAAGAATGTTTCAGAATAACATCAATCACTGCGGCCAACAAGCCTCACATGCATAACTCGATCACGCTGAACGAACCGATCACTAACACCAGTATACCAACTCAACTATGGCTAATCAATCTACTTCCTTCCAATTTATCCTTGATTGCCTTAGAAATAATAATATCTCCCTTTAACACCTAACTTATTTCAACCAAACTCACCCCGAGTGACCTTAAATCATGAGACCATACTGTCTCAAATACCACGACCATTTCATGTCTCTCAAATGCTACACCGCAAGTCAAAACATCATAGAACATTTTGTGCCCTTCTTCATAAGCTGATTCAAAAGCTTGACTCTTAACCGTACTTATAGACTCAAAATCATTAGGCACCACACTTTACCTCTTGAATTAACTAGGACCACTATTGAGAGCCACCCAGCTCTGACTTGGCCCCGAATGCAACCAACTCTACTGAATTTTATAACATATGAATACCCTCTCGATAAAGCACCTAGAGGGATCACTTCCCTCGAAGCCTGCACCTATACGAGGCATAAATCATGAATCTTCCCTCAAGTCTGAACATGAGCCAATAAGGCTAACCATAGCATGCATCCAACAATTCATTTACTCAAATTACCACTCATGGTCCTTTTCCGTAGCTGCAATAACCCACCAATACGCCAATAACCAGAATTCACGCAGGTAATAAACCGTGCAATCAGCTAATCAACAGCAAGCTCCCCAACTTGGCTCGAAGCCATAGATCACAACACATATACTCTATTGTTGTCGTAATATCATGGTGAGATTAAACTCACTCCATCATAAGCTCTGGAAACACGAATCATCTGGAATTTTAACTCTTCTGCAATTCTTGCATTTACTCACACAACAGTTAAGCCCACTCTCTAGGCGACCAAATTTTTTTTTTAAGTCCTAAATTTTTCAAAATTTTCGGCAGAGCCTCCTTTGTAATTGGTCCTATCCACCTGCCAGAGAATCAGCAAAAACATCTTAACAACACATCCACAACTTGACAAAGCATCACAATGCATATCAATTACATAAATCTAAATTGATACATGGACATGCGTTGCACCTATTTGAATCATAACACATAGAAAATACCCTTCAACCCTCCATTATTGTGCTATTCAACCAAGTAGGAACATATTCTTCCTTTAATATTTTCGACCTTCAAGGTGGTCTCCTTTGTAAGCACGTGATTTTTGCCCTATGAAAGAATCACTCCCAAAAAAATCAAAATAAAATGATTTTTCTTTGTGTGCAATTTTGAGAATTTTCGTGGTATTTTAAGGATAATTATTTGTATCTGTCCATGCATGTTTATTTTTTAAATTAATAAAAAATACAAAAATATGTCATATTTGCATTTAGAATTTAATTCTACAATTAGGAGTAATTAAGTTTGTTTTACAAGAATGAAAATTACAAAACGATGCATCGTTTGCATTTTTAGCATTCAATGTCAAATTGTGCAATTTTGTTTTAATTGGTGTTTAATTATGTATGATAAATGTTGCTAGGAATTAGTTAGTATTTTTGATAAGTTAATTTAATTTATAACTTAATTTAGAATTTTATTTTTTTAGGAAGATTAAAAGAAGAAAGGAAGTAGGAAAAATGGAAAATTCGTATTGGACCCAAACTTTTCAGGCCCAAAAGCACTAAAAAACCAGCCCAAGTCAGCCGGTCCAAGAGACCCATCTCCCAGGCCATCAAACGACGTAGTTTGATATCAGAACTACGTCATTTCAAGAACAATCAATCTTAGCCCTTTAATCCACATCAATCCAACGGCTCCAAACACACCCCTAGGTCCATTGACTTGACCCGACCCATTTGGCCCCGGACCAACCCGACCTCCTTTTAAGTGGAACGACACCATTTTACGCTAGCCAAGGGATCTTGGCCATCGATCACGTTCTATCCAACGGCCAGGATCGATTCTTCTAAACTGTATATAAGCCTCACCCCTTTACCCACACCCCCAAACCAACCCCCCCCCCCCACCTACTGTGCACCATCGTCCCAGAGACGAACCAAACATCCCGTTCCAAACCCTAACCGCCACCCTGCACTTTCATCGTAAACACGGCAACCACGACGCCGGTGACCACCAAAATAACACCCCTGATGCACCCAACCACCCTGAACACGAATCTGTTAGCGTCTTGCCTCGAATCATTCCCCACCGTCTCGAATCTTCATTGGAAGGTTCGAGCAAAACCCCGATCTACACCAACCCACCCCAGATTCACACCGGTCACTACCCTGGCCTCACTCGTGACCAAACCAAGTTTGGTTTGGTCCGAATCTACCCAGAAACCCTCAAGCCCCAAATTAGACCATCTAAACCCTAGAACACAAAAGCTTTGGGAATCCGACCAGTTTAAACGGAGGGTTGGGGTCTAATAGACCTTAATTGAGGTGTTCTCAGTTGAGAACACCTCGATTAAAGTCCGTTCGACCTCAAATGGTCAAATCCAGTCAAAGCCTGGGTCGTTTGTTGTTGAGCTTCCAAAGTAAGTTTTCTTTTTCCTTTCTGTCCTTGTTTGAATGCGGTTTGTGTTTGTTAGCATGTTTAGTTAGTTTGTTGATTTTACTGATATTTTCTGTCAATTTTCTCCATCTTCGTAAGACCTTTTTATTTGGTCGACTATTCTTCTGTCTATTGTTAAATACATATGGTGAGATACATACTCGATTTGATTAATATCGTCGAGTGTTTCATTTATGTTGTTCCCCTGTTTTGTGCAAAGCTGCTTGAAGTCATTTGGTGCCCTGTTCGTTTTATTTGTTTATCGATTGATTGTTCTGTGTTATAGCTAGTATAGTCGATTGGATAAACATCGTCGATTAATTTTATAGGTTTGAATGTTCTGATAGCCTCACATGATTGATCGAACCATTGTAGTTTAGCTGATTGTTTGAAATTATCTGTGAATGGTTTGTAGCTGCAGTGCAATTAGAGAAATAGCTAGAACTCAGTCTAGGGCAGTTGTTGAGTTTGAACTTCCATAAGTTCAAATTTCAGTTTGCTGAAGCTTAGGGTAAAACAGTAATACACAGGGGTTAAAGGGGTAGTTTGGGGATTGAAAAATTCACAAATTGGTTAGTTTAAAAGGGCTGACAGTAGGGTACTGAAATATGATTAAACTAATACAATAGTGGGGAACAAAACTTGATAGCATAGGGTAATTGAATATTGTAGTCTCCCCATACCTTCTGGGTACAAAAACACATGAGAGGGCTGTCAGGAGGATGGGCATTTTTATTAGTTTAAGGGGTATGGGCAGAGTGGGAAGGCAGCCTAGGGGCTTGCCATTTCTGACCTATAAACAGGCTCATTTAGAACAATAAAAGGGGACTAATTTTGAGAAGAGGAGGATTTGGAGATTAAGATTTCAGAGTAAGAAAAAGCAAAAACAGTGCTGGCTTTTAAATCTTGAAAGTCAGAGTATATTGAGTGTGAGATAGGCTGGATTTTGAATTGAAAATGTCCAGAGTTAGAGATCTGTTGTTCTAGGCTGCTTTTCTTACAGTTATTTTCAGTAGATTGAGAGATAGAAACTGAAAAGAGAGGTCTTTGCTTTGCTGTTGAATACAACATTGTTACAGCTTCACTGGTCTGTTCATTATTTGATATTGCTGGTTGTTTTTCCAAACTGGTTTTGTTGGTCTGCGCTTGGGTGACCTGTTGCTGTTTCATTGAGCGTCCTGGGTTTCTGTTTGGTTTTAAAAATATGTCACAGGGTGTTTGTGGCTGTGTTGCTGTGTTGATGAATCTGCTGTTGTGCTACTGCTACTGCTGCTGACTTGTTTTCTACTTTGTTTCTGTTCCTCTACCAGGTACACAACTTTATCATGGTTGTTGTAAGTCTGAAAATTTGAAGCATGAATGTGAGATGAAGAACTGAAATTTTAACGTTTAGCCTTGTAAATTCTGAAATTTTAAGTTGTGCAAAAGGGTAGTTAGTTTTCATTTGTTAGAAGCATGTAGTAGCTTTGCCATGTACAATTGAGTACCAAGCAGTAATAGCGGATAGAAAGCCTTGCATATTATTCTACAAGAACCAATAATATAAGGATATCATTCTGTTAATTCAGTTTCTTTCTTTACAAAGCATGTTTCAAATACATATAAAGACTTTAGGTTAATTAATCAGTATTTTTAACTGTTTTAGTTAGCATGTTTATTTAGAGTCATAAAAGGAGCTTTGTAGTTGTTGATTCCATTTCCGCCTTATCGTGAAAACCAAAAGGGTAAAAGTAAGTAGCAAGCCGGACAAAAAAAAAACAAAATGGCCCAGGTCAGTTCCGCGCCCGGTATGCTGGGCCTGGGCCCAAAGCTGTGATGGCCCCCATGTTCCCGTCTATCTTTGATGTTAACTATTTAGGTTCGAAATTTTTTTTTAATAATAACTCTCATGCATGTAAACAAATTAGGTATTTTTTTTCTTTTATTCTAGAGACAAACGAAATAGAAAACGTAGTCGCTTTAGGATTATCCTTTTAAAAAATAAATGAGACGAGCCTCGCCAAATAAAAGGTACAAACTGCGAGGCCCTCAATAAATGTACATTTAATTACTTAGACTTCGGGAGGAGCCGTTTAGCAAACTTCACGACTGTCCCCAGAAATAAGAACACGATAGGCTCTTTAGGCGCATGTTTAATAATCCCACCTTCTTAAACTCGGGTGTGCATTTCATGCGACCCAAATTCAAATCCCAAAACATTGAATAAAAAATGTGTTCCGGATTGCGGGTGCATTTCATGTGACTCAATCCAAAGACATTTTTTTTAAACGATGTTCACATTCTTTTAAAATATAATAATAAAAGCGGTAAAGAGTTAAAACTTGCACATGAGCTCATAATTGTATAAAATCAGATAAACAAGCCGAATATGACAGTTGAGCAACCGCGCTAGAACCACGGAACTCGGGAATGCCTAACACCTTCTCCCGGGTTAACAGAATTCCTTATCCGGATTTCTAGTTCGCGGACTGTAATACAGAGTCATTCTTTTCCTCGATTCGGGATTAAATTGGTGACTTGGGACACCCTAAATCTCCCAAGTGGCGACTCTGAAATAAATAAACAAATCCCGTTTCGATTGTCCTTTAATTGGAAAAATTCCCCCCTTCACCCCCCGCGGTGGGCGGAAAAAGGAGGTGTGACAGCTCTGGCGACTCTGCTGGGGATAAGCCCAGAACCACTGGTTCACGGTTTGAAATTCGAGCTTAGATAAATTGTTATATTTGGTTTTATCCGATTTTGTTACATGATCTGTGCATAATGTGCTAACTAACTGCTTTTACCGCTTTGATATTTTGTGAACTGTATATAAACTGTGCCGAAACCCATCTCCTCTCTGAGTCTTCTAACTCATGAAGAAGGGTGTACTTCGTACGACTTCTTTTCTGTATAGTGTCAAATCCCAATTTAGAACGAGGTTTGGACAAGTTGCAAAGCCGGTGAAGCTTCTGTATTCCCGGATTGCTGCCTCCCCCTCGGCTCGAGCTGTCCGCTCGGGTAAGCCAGGTCTAGAACAAACACCCAGGTTCTGAACCTAGAATAACTCAACTTCATGCCGGATCCCTAGTAGGAACGCTTATCTGCATCATGTGCATTTTTGACTTAGGGGACTCAACGCAGAGGTTGGGTCCGTCTAGGAATAGCAACCTGAAACAGAAAAGACCATCTTGATGCATCCTACTTACTGCTTGTGCATTTATTTGCTTTGGACTTGCATGATGACCGGTTTTTGAATATTGTAAAAATTTGAAAAAAAGAAAGGAAGAAAATAGCAGTGTATAGGGTTAGTCTTCTGCTTTGAAAAATAACAATGTCCAAATAGTGTCGAAACTCTGCCGAAATTTTAAAAAATATATTTTATTTTTAATAGTTTGTTTTACTAAAAGCAAAGGAAAAATAGAAAAAAAAGAGTTTTTATTTTTGGAAATTGGTCGCCGAAAAAGAAAAAGAAAAGAGTCTTTATTTTAGTTTGGGAAAAATAGGTTGTTTTTTTTTATGAAAATGAAAAAAAAAGTCGTTGTTCAGTCTTATTTTCCCAAAAATAGAAAACGAAAATAGTTTTTCTTGCCATGAAAAATGAAAATGAAAAAAAAAGAGACTTGATTTTGTTTCAAAATAGTTTATTTACCAACGGAAACGAAAATAGTTTGTTAATTTGGCGAACTACGCCAGTTTGATTCTCACCGGATGTGAGATACGTAGGCAGCCCTAATCGGGTCCAACCTCCCCTTTGCTAAAATAACCAAAATATGGCAAATGTTAATTTCATCAGAAAAATAAATCGAGTCAGGCTGTTTCGCCATAAATAGCCGAGTATGCCCGAAAGGGACGCCGGAAGGCTAAATCTGCACAAACGGCCATTTTTGTGATTTTTTGACCGGTAGACCTATATAGCCTTAAAATCTTCGTCCCCGAAGTGCTGAAAGGCCGTATCTGAAAACCAAGTCCTTTATCTTCAAAATAAAAAAAATGGAATATAGATAGTTTTTGTTTTGAGTCGAATAAAAGTTTTTCCTTCTTTAATCACCTTAAGAAATGTGCAGGATGAGCACAAACCAAAATGAACCGTTCTCAGTCTTTAGCGAGGTCCCTCTACAGCTCCACATGTGGTGGAACGATATGAAAGGCGATAGTAAAGAAATAGTGTGAAGAATTTTGGGAGGTTTTGTCAATCTGTTGAAAATCAAGCCGAGGACAGATATCCTCGAGGCTCTAATACCGTTCTGGGACCCAACCCGCAATGTATTCCGTTTTGTTGACTTTGAACTTTCACATACACTAGAGGAAGTCGCAGGATATGCGGGATTGAATGGAAAATTAAGGGGACAATATTTGCTTCCACCAAGACCGGTATCTCCGCACGGGTTTTTGGATTTGCTAAACATTAGTCGGAAGGTGCAAAATGATGATTTGTCGAGAGGATGTTGCGCTCTCCAATTCTTATATCAACGGTATGGTACTCCTCAGGGTTTTGAAGAGCCGAACCTCGGACTAACTCATGGTGGGAACAAGAACAAGTGGGAGGCGAGACGTACTTTGGCATTCATAACAGCATTCCTAGGAATCGTGGTTTATCCCCGCAAAGATAAGAAAATAGAGATAGGCCTTGTAGGAATGGCTGATGTTGCAATCAAAAAAACTAACAGTACTGTAGTCCCTCTGGTTTTGTCCGAAATCTACTGAGCCTTAACTATATGCCGAGAAGGAGACAATTTCTTCCAGGGATGCAATCTGTTACTCCAGCTGTGGATGCAAGAACACCTCTGTCACCGAGTAGGATACATGAATCACGGGTTGACCGAAAAAAACTGTATCAGTGGTTTTGAGAAACGGATGACAGGCGTTGTATTCCCCGAAGGTGTCGAAGCGTGGTTTGCACGATTAAGGTCAACAACAGCCGACCAAATTGAATGGGCATTTGGGTGGTTGCCTGATACTGAGGTAATATACATGGCGGCCGAGGAATGTCATATTCTTTTGATGGGAGTACGCAGTATCCACACATATGCTCCTCATCGGGTATTACGCCAACTAGGAAGATTTAAATTAATTCCCACTGATAAGGATCTAAGCAAGCACGCCATTGAGTTGAGCCCAGGAGTCATATTCCCTGAAGGAAAAATTAGAAAGCTGTGGCACAAATGTAGATTCCTTGAGCCCAAGACTATGGTTCGAGAACTGGCTAAGGGTGAGGTAGACCCTAAGTACGGTGTTTGGTTCGGGAGAAGGTTCCAGACTCGTCAGAGACATGCTAAAAGAGCTCATGTCCAACAGTTTACGAATGATTTGCAGGAACAGTGGGGTTGGTTAGCGAGAGAAGAAGGTTACCGGGCTAAAATCGGGAAGCTAAAGCGACAAGTTGAAAGGCTTGTATTTGAGAACAGTGTGCAAGTCACCTCGGAGCAGGGTGAAAAGAATAAATTAACCAAAGAAAACCAAGCACTGAAAGCCCGAATTCGCCAAGTCAGTAAGAGTAACAACGACTGACAGAAACGTCGCTCCGATGAAAGGTTGATAGCAGAGTTGAGAAATCAAGTCAGCAAAAGCCGAGAGGACTTGGAGAGATCCGAGGCTTGCATAGCAAGAATGCGGGTCAGATGGGCCAAATGTACAATCGCACGGAGAAAGCATCTACAACAAGTCATAAGGGACTCTGAAATAAGCATTGGACTATTAAGAGAAGCAAACTCCACTCTTGAGGAGCGGGTCTTTAAACAAGCCCAAGATGCCCGGGCAGACAGAAGCGCTGTTATGATTTAATGGACATAATGGAAGAACGAATGGAGAGGTTTCAGGATCGACTCGCCGACAATGCTCAAATGCTGGGACTAAAGAACCGGCAAATAGAATGACTGTTCGGGGAAAGGGATAACATCCGAGGTAGGATTGATGAGATTAGGCACTACATCTACATGAGATGCCTAGCATGTGAGCAAATAACTCGTGATACCCTTCTTGCCTCCATCATGGGCTACGTCCACCGGATCATGAATGAGTTGAAGAGCTTGCAGAGGGGTCTTACACCAAAGCCCGCGGAAAGGCCGAACGATGCCTCGCGAGCACCTAAGTTGAAATCTTTAATGTATCCCTAGTTCGAGTCTTGTCTGTGGACTTTATGGGTCCATTGTCTTCCCATATGTTGTTTCTTCGAGTCAGGTTAAGAATTTTGGAATCTGTATTTTGCTATTTTTCGTTTAAAATAAGTAGTTTGTAATAGCAAATTTTGGTGATGAATTGAATGATTCCAGAAGAATTTTGTGTCTTTGCTTTGTGGCAGAACTACGCCCGGTCTGATTCACGCGGGGACATGATACGTAGGCAATCCACATAAGATTCGACCACCACTAAAAAGAAAGGAAAAGAAAAAAAACAAGAAAAAAAAGAAAGAAAAGAAAAGAGGAAAAAAGGAAAGAAGAAAAAATAATAGAGAGGAAAGCGGAGGGTTCCAAAAACACTTTAAAAGGCACAAATAAAGCAAGCCGGGATGACGCATGCGGTTGAAAACAAAAACATGTTAGAAACGGATAACTGCTTAGGAGCATTGCATCCCCAACGTGCTATTACCAAATCTGTTAAACTCTAACGCTAACAAGTTTGTTGTTTTCCAAAAATACCAGACAGTTAGTTGTTAAAGCGTTCTGGCATCACATCATTATCAAACCAGATCCAAGGGACCTGTACCAATAATCATGACCACTTCAGAAAACAGTGTCGAGGTAGAAAGGCCAGTAAGCCAGTTGCTGAAAGAGGTAATGGAGAAGATAGAGAGGATCGGATTAGAAATGAACGCGATGCAGTTAGCCTTAGCCAAAGTACAAAAGAGCCCTGAACCACCCGTTACTCCTACACCAGGGCATATGCCGGAATACCCTCACCCTGGCCCTTCAACAAGCCTCCCGAATCACCACTATTATCAGGGGAGAAGCCCCTATGATTCCCAAGCTCCACCAGCCCATCAACCTTTCCAACCACCAAATGTTCCCACTTTTATGGGACCCACACCAGCCACGCTGCAAAGATCAACTAGTGAGCCATTGTTTCAGGCTCACGAAGCGCAATACTATCCCCCTGAACCCACATTCAATGCACCAGAACCCCATACCTATAATCCACACTTGGAGGTCCCGGCGGAGAAGGAAAAGCCGGCTAAGGTTCCAGAGCAGGATGAGGTAAGGAGAAAGTTCAAAAGCCTGGAGCAATCCTTCAGGAGCATGCATGGATTGGGCAACCAGGTCAGCGTGGCCTACAAAGATATATGCCCTTTCCCGGACGTCCAACTCCCAGCGGGGTTCAAGATGCCCAAGTTTGACTTATACGAGGGACACGGAGATCCTATGGCACATTTTCGGGGCTTTTGTAGCAAAATGAGAGGAGCAGGAGGCAAATATAAGCTACTGATAGCTTACTTTGGTCAAAGCTTAAGTGGATCGGCATTGGAATGGTATACCAGGCAAGATCCCAGCAGGTGGTACACTTGGGATGATCTAGCGCAGGCTTTCGCAGGTCACTTCCAATACAATCTCGAGATAGTCCCTGACCGTCTCACATTACTAAGGACCGGAAAGAAGCCTGGGGAGAGCTTTCGTGAGTTCGGTTTCCGCTGCAGAGAACAGGCAGCCAGGGTTGATCCTCCCATGAGAGAGGGGGAAATGGTGGACTACTTCCTGCAAACGTTAGATCCAACTTACTTTGGTCACTTGGTGACGACGGTTGGAAAATCCTTTAATGAGGTAGTAAAGATAGGGGTTATGATAGAGGAGGGGCTGAGGTCCGATAAAATCCTGAATTACTCAGCACTTAAGGCAACGACTCAGGCTATTCAGAGCGGTACGAGAGGTGCGCTGGGGAGGAAAAATAAAGAAGAAGTCACCACGGTTGAGGCAGGCAGTTGGTCCAGGTCCGGCAAACCATACTACAACCAACCCAGACTCCACAATCCAAATTATCCATACAGCCCGTCGCAACACTACTATCCACCTCAAGAACCACACTTCTCTGTGCACCAAGCCCAAACATACACTCAGCCTCTGGTTCGCCCGCAATGGCGTGCACCGGCTCCCCAAAATGCATATGCACCTCCATAGAACACATACCCTCCACCTCAAAATGCCTATCCTCTACCCAGGGCGTAGAGGAACCCTCCAAGGGCAGGCTTTCGAGGAAATCAAGCTTCTAGAAATGAAAGGCTACAGAGACAGAAAACTTTTACTGAATTGGGAGAAACCTATACCGCCTTGTTCCATAAGTTGAGGCAGTTAGGTCTGTTGAGTCCTGTCGAGCCTAGGTGGCCAAACCCCCCACCCTAGAATGTGGACCAATCGATAAGCTGCGAGTACTGCTCAGGAATGCTAGGGCATGATACCGAAAAATGTTGGACGTTGAAGCGGGCAATACAAGATCTTATTGACGCCAACAAGATCGAGGTCCAGACGCCGGAGGCACCCAACATTAATCAGAACCCATTGCCAGTGCACCACGAAGCTCACATGATCGAGATGGTGCACAAAGGAGGGGATCCCAAGAAACCCTTACAGACAGTGATGATGATCCGTGCCACTCCGAAAGAAAAATCGACCGGTGGGGAAGCAGGGGTACAGTTGAAGGGGGAAGGTGTCAAGCAAGTGGTGGTATTAGGGAAGAGTCCATCCACCGCAACAAAGAAACCAGAACCAGCCAAATTGGTAGTATTGGGAGCATCATTTGCACCCGTAGTTGTTGTGAAAGGGGTCTGCAGGGAACCGGTCATCATAAAGTTGGTAGTCTAATTGCCAGTGATTGATAGTAATGTCGTGCCTTGGAATTATGAAAAGGCAGTGGTAATGTACAAGGGAAAGCAAGTGGAGGAGGATAGTTGTGAGGCGCAGGGACTGACCCGATCGGGACGGTGTTTTACTCCCGTGGAGTTAAGGAGGTCCAACCCAGCAGTAACAAAGAAACCCGTGTCAGAAGAAGAGGCGGAGGAATTCTTGAAAAAGATGAAAGTGCAGGATTACTCCGTGGTTGAACATTGAAGAAAACACCGGCCCAGATCTCGTTGTTATCACTATTGACCCATTCGGATGAACATCACCGGGCCTTGATGAAGATATTGAATGAAGCTCATGTGCCCAATGAAATTTTAGTGAACCACCTTGAAACGATTGCCAACGAAACTTTTGAGGTAAACAGGGTAACGTTCTCTGATGACAATCTGCCAGTGGAGGGCACGGAACATAATAAAGCTCTTTATTTGACGGTCAAATATGAAGACTCGGCAGTTACTCGGGCGCTGGTGGATAACCGTTCAAGTGCCAATATTTGTCCATTGTCCACACTGAACCAGTTGAAGATTGACCATGATAGAATCCACAAAATAGCATTTGCGTCCGAGTATTTGACGGAAGCGGAACAGACACTATGGGGGATATTATACTAGAGTTGACCACCGGCCCGGTCAAGTTCACTATGGAGTTCCAGGTATTGGATGCTGCGGTATCTTATAACCTTTTTTTGGGACGACCGTGGATCCACGCGGCCAAAGCAATACCATCACATTGCATCAAATGGTCAAGTTTGAATGGGACATACAAGATGTCGTGCTGCATGGGGAAGACACTGCGTGCACCATGGGAGGTGCCATTGTGCCATTCATAGAAACCAACGGTGACAAAGGTCCCTGGGTTTACCAGATTTTTGATGCAATATCAGCAAACAAGATTCCCAAGGGTAAAAGCATTCCATACCCCAGGGTAGCTTCCGCAACCGTCATGATGGTTTCAGAGATGCTGGGTAATGGGTTCGTGCCAGGAAAAGGCCTGGGGGCTGAGCTTCAGGGGATTGTTCCACCTGTCTCCTTGCCTAAGAATTTAGAGACCTTTGGACTGGGTTCAAACCTACTGCGGCAGATGTAAAGCGAGCGCGGAAAATGAAGAAGAGAGTTTGGGTTCTTCCCAAACCTATTTCGTCTCTCCAGATTATTTGTTAGAGCAAGTGCCAAGGGGTCACCGGTCCCGAAAATTCTCGAACCATTGATTGGGATGGACGGGGATTTGAATCAGAGCTTCGAAAGGCTGTTCGCTGATGTCAATGTGATAGAAGTTGGAGAGGGTTCCAGTAGAGCAGACATACAGTTTGTGAGGCCCGATGCCAATACCAACAATTGGACGATTACTCTTCTTCCAACCCGGGGGGAGTCCTGGTAGTAGGCTTTGATTTTTCTTTCTTGTTTTTGGATTATTCCAGGGTGTAATCCAAATCTCATTTTATTTTGTAAAGTGTGAACCCTGTTATCCCGCATCTTTAATAAAATTCTCTCTTCTTGTTTTGTTTTAATTTTGTTTTACTCTTTTCTTTTCTGAACAGTTCTCTTTTTACTGGTTCTAATGACATGGCATGCACGACGGATCTTCGACCTAGTCTAAAAAATCAATCTGACTCCGACTTAATTGCACAAGAGATCGGTTATGATGATGAGTCTGAATACGACGAGGATGAAGCCTTCGAAGAAATAAACAGAGAATTGTGCCAATACGAAGAGAACCCCAAGCCTAATCTGAATGACACCGAAGATGTCAATCTAGGAGATGCAGATAATGTCAAAGAAACCAAAATCAGAATCTACATTGAGCCAAACATCAGGGAGGAATTAATCGAAGCCCTCATTGAGTTCAAAGATGTTTTTGCATGGTCATATGATGATATGCCGGAATTAAGCACCGATCTAGTGGTTCACAAATTGCCCACTAACCCGGCATACCCTCCGGTCAAGAAAAAATTGAGGAAGTTTAAGACGGATATGAGTGTGAAGATCAAAGAAGAAGTGACCAAGCAGCTGCAGGCAAAAGTTATCCGGGTCACTCGATATCCCGAGTGGTTGGACAATGTGGTACCAGTGCAGAAGAAGGATGGGAAAATTAGGGTATGTGTCGACTATCGCAATCTCAACAAGGCAAGTCCGAAGGATAATTTTCCATTGTCCAACATCCATATCCTGATCGATAATTGCGCTGGGCGCGAGATCGGATCCTTTGTGGACTGCTATGCGGGGTATCATCAGATCTTAATGGACGAAGAAGATGCGGAGAAGACGACTTTCATTACGCCATGGGGAACTTACTGCTACCGGGTGATGCCATTCGAATTGAAGAATGTTGGGGCAACATACATGAGAGCAATGCCTACTGTGTTTCATGACATGATACACAAAGAAATTGAAGTGTACGTAGACGATGTGATCATAAAGTCCTGGCGTCAGGAAGACCATGTAGCAGACCTAAGGAAGTTCTTCCAAAGACTTCGAAGGTATGATATTAAGCTCAACCTAGCCAAATGTGCCTTTGGGGTTCCATTAGGAAAGCTGTTAGGATTCATTGTCAGTCGACGGGGTATTGAGTTGGACCCGTCCAAGATCAAATCCATCCAGGATTTCCACCGCCAAAGAATAAAACGGAGGTGATGAGTCTATTAGGAAGACTAAATTATATCAGCAGGTTCATCGCTCAACTCACGGCGACTTGTGAACCCATATTTCGGCTGCTGAAGAAAGATGCTGCAGTAGAATGGACGGCGGAATGTCAAGAAGCATTCGACCAAATCAAGGGGTATCTGTCAAATCCACCTGTGCTGGTCCCACCTGAGCCGGGGAGACCATTAATTCTTTATCTGACGGTCCTGGAAAATTCGTTTGGCTGCGTGTTAGGGCAACACGACATTACAGCAAGGAAGGAGCAAGCCATCTATTATCTTAGCAAGAAGTTTACAGTATATGAGGTCAAATACACTCAACTCGAGAGGGCATGTTGCGCCCTAACTTGGGTGGCTCAGAAATTGAAGCACTATTTGTCCTCGTATACTACTTACCTCATTTCCCGTTTGGATCCATTAAAGTACATTTTCCAGAAGCCTATGCCTACAGGGAGGTTAGCAAAATGGCAAATTTTACTCACAGAGTTTGATATCGTCTATGTGACGAGGACGACCATGAAAGCCCAAGCACTGGCCGATCATTTGGCTGAAAATCATGTTGATGAAGAATACGAGCCATTGAGGACGTATTTTCCGGACGAGGAAATAATGCATGTAGGTGAGCTAGAATTACCCAAGGAACCAGGCTGGAAGCTTTTCTTTGATGGAGCCGCAAACGCAAAGGGAGTTGGAATAGGAGCGGTACTTATTTCTGAAACAGGACGTCATTATCCTGTTACAGCTCATCTGTGTTTCTACTGTACCAACAACATGGCTGAATATGAGGCATGCATTTTGGGTTTGCGACTAGCTGCAGACATGGATGTCCAGGATGTTTTGGTCTTGGGAAACTCGGACCTCCTACATCAGATTCAGGGTAAATGGGAAACACGGGATTTGAAACTCATACCATATCGACAATGTTTGCACGATCTGAGCAAGCGATTTTGATCAGGTGAATTCAGACACATCCCAAGAGTTCATAATGAGGTTGCCGATGCATTGGCCACCTTGGCATCGATGTTACACCACCCAGACAAAATCCATGTTGACCCCTTGCACATTCAGGTTCGTGATCAGCATGCTTATTGCAACATGGTAGAGGAAGAAGTGGATGGCCAGCCATGGTTTCATGACGTAAAGGAGTACCTCAGGATGGGGATATACCCGGAGCAGGCCACCGGAGACCAAAAAAGAGTCATTCGACGATTGTCAAATGGGTTTTTCCTCAGTGGAGGAGCGTTGTACAAAAGAACCCCATATTTGGGATTGTTGAGATGTACGCCGGTCAAGCCACGACAGTTATGGCAGAGGTGCACGCTGGAGTCTGTGGGCCACATATGAGCGGATATGTATTGGCAAAGAAGATCCTTCGAGCAGGGTATTACTGGCTCACTATGGAGCATGATTGTATCAATTTCATGCGGAAATGCCATCAATGTCAGGTACACGGAGATTTGATTCATTCTTCGCCAACAGAATTGCATACAATGTCAGCGCCACGGCCATTTGTTGCATGGGGCATAGATGTCATTGGGCCTATTGAGCCGGCAGCGACCAACGGCCACAGGTTCATTCTGGTGACCATCGACTACTTCACTAAGTGGGTTGAAGCTAAAACTTTCAGGTCGGTAACCAAGAAGGCAGTGGTGGATTTTGTTCACTCCCATATCATCTGTAGATTTGGGGTCCCAAAAGTGATCATCACGGATAATGGTGCAAATCTTAACAGCAATTTAATGAGGGAGGTATGTCAACAGTTTAAGATTACACACCGCAATTCCACCCCATATCGTCCCAAGGTGAATGGAGCAGTTGAAGCAGCCAATAAGAACATCAAGAAGATACTGAGAAATATGGTAGAAGAATCTAGGCAATGGCATGAGAAATTACCATTCGCCTTGTTGGGTTATCGCACTACAGTTCGGACTTCGGTAGGTGCAACTCCTTATCTATTGGAATACGAAACTGAAGCAGTGATACCAGCAGAGGTCGAAATTCCGTCCCTCCAGATTGTCGCTGAAGCCGGGATTGACGACGATGAATGGGTCAAAGCTCGACTGGAGCAGTTGAACTTAATAGATGAAAAAAGATTGGCAGCAGTGTGTCATGGCCAGTTATATAAGAAGAGAATGGTAAGAGCATACAATAGGAAGGTGCGCCCCAAAAAAATTTGAAGTAGGGCAGCAAGTATTGAAGCGGATCCTCCCACACCAGATCGAAGCAAAAGGCAAGTTCGCCTTATGTTGTGACCAGAGTGTTATCCAATGGCGCTTTATGTCTGACAGATATCGAAAGAAGATGCGTCGACATGGCTATCAATTCTGATGCAGTCAAAAGATATTATGCGTAATTTCTTTAATTATGATAGTTATTTGTCCGTTTGTTTGTACTTGGTACTTATTGGATGATGAAATGACGGAGGCAATTCTTTCTTCTATCCAAACACTTTTACCTTTGCTTCACCCTTTGAGCCTTATTTATTCTTTCATACCCCTCTTTTGGAGTCACTAATGAAAAAAATAATAATAATAAATAAATAATAATAATGAAAACTGAAATTAGAGAAAAGTCACAAGAAAAACAAAGGAATCATGGGAACTACGTTTGACCTGATTCCTCAAAGAAGGATACGTAGGCGCCTCGCGGCTCGGTCATAGTGTAACAAAAAAATAAAAATCCCCTAAGCAAGAAAACTGGGGCAGAAGTTATGTTTTAAAGTTTCAAAAGAGGTTTGATTCCAAGAGTTGTAATGTTTCACCCATCAAAGTTATTTTTTGAATTTTTTGATAGCTTTTCTTTTAACCCCACACAAAACCCATGTCGATGTCCAAAAAAGACCTCCCGATCGGTATCCAATAAGTGCCAAGTCACGCAAACGGAAGTCGGTAACAACACTCTGATCCCCAGCAAAGGAGAAGATCATAAACTGGAAATGAATTGATAGCCGAAAAGAATCCCCAGCAGAGAGAGTCATATCGGCAACACTCCAATCCTCAGCTGAAAAATAAAATAAAATGAGAGAGTCTTATCAGTGAAAACCTTCACAGGCACCATAAGGCGACGAAAGATGAGAGAAATAAAATGAGAGAGTCTTATCGGTGAAAACCTTCACAGGCAACATAAGGCGACGGGAGCTAAGAGAAAGGAGAGAGTCTTATTAGTGAAAACCCCTCGAAGGGCACTATGAGGTGACAAGAGGAGATCGGCAGAAAGAATCCGCATATGGCAAAAGTTAGGCGTCGGGTTATTCCCGGCAAATGAGGCCATCAAGAAGATTGATTGATACAAATAGACTGGGTCGATTAATCCAGAATGCACGACATGATCGTTGGGACCAGTCATACCGTCCAGATAAGTTCTTTCCTTTTGTTCTCCCCCAGCATTTGTTCAGAAAGATTTTTCTCTTTTTCTATCTTTTCATTTCTTTGTCTAAAAGGACTTTTTCCAGAAATTTGTTTTGAGAAGGATTTTTCAGAGTTTACTACCAGTGGCCAAAATGGTACAAAGCAAAATGCGAAGGGAACAGGCCAAAGACAAGGCAATAAGACAAAAGGTGTTTGTTGCAAGACCAAATGACAAACTGGCCTAGAAAGTTAAGGGGAACATGGAGAAAAGATGAAAAGCAACGGTTGAGGAACTTATGGACCAAGTTCCAAGAGGATCCTCAGCAGAACTTCGATAGATCACTAACCAAGTTCCAAGGTGGTGAGACAACACAGAAAGGGAGAAGGAGAAAGAGAGGATTGATCTGCAGCAAAATAACCCCAACAGTCCTATCCTCAATAACGTTATCCCCAGATGATAACATTTTATCCCCTGCAGTACTGAGAGAAAATAAACTTTTAAGGGAGTAGTTTTGGAGTTGAAGAAGACTCCCCCAACATGTTTTGAAACAAAAGAGCGGGGAAGGGATAAATGGAAAAACCATCCCTAGCAAAAATATCTTCCCCAGCAAGCAACTTTATCCCCAACCAGTTTTGGGAGCGCAGAGCAAGGGAGAGGGAAAGGAAAAATCATCCCCCAGCAGGAGTGACACGATCACTCACCATGTTAAAACTAACAAGATTTTCTTTGATTTCTACAGGAAAATAAAGGTTGATGATGGCAGAAAGACACGCCACAAAGGTCACCAAAATTGGGGCAAAATTTTTTTCTGCCGTTGTCAAATTTTCTCAGAGGAACGAGGAAACAAATTCAAATATTTTCATGTCTTAAATAAATAAGCGCCCACCTGTATAACGAGAGGATTATTTTCATGTTTTAGATGGATAGGCGCCCACCTGTATAACGAGAGGAATATTTTCATGTTTTAGATAAATAGGTGCCCACCTGTATAACGAGAGAAATATTTTCATAGTTTTAGATAGATAGGCGCCCACCTGTTTAACTAGAGGAATACTTTTCATGTTTTAGATAGATAGGCGCCCACCTGCATAACTAGAGGAATACTTTTTCATGTCTTAGATAGATAGGCACCCACCTGTATAACGAGAGGAATACTTTCATGTTTTTAGCTAAATAGGCGCCCACCTGTATAACTAGAGGAATACTTTCATGTGTTTAGCTAAATAGGCGCCCACCTGTATAACTAGAGGAATATTTTCATGTTTTAGATAGATAGGCGCCCACCTGTATAACGAGAGGAATATTTTCATGTTTTAGATAAATAGGCGCCCACCTATATAACGAGAGGAATATTTTCATGTCTTAGATAGATAGGCGCTCACCTGTATAACGAGAGGAATAATTTTCATGTCTTAGATAAATAGGCGCCCACCTGTATAATGAGAGGAATATTTTTATGTCTTAGATAAATAGGCGCCCACCTGTATAACGAGAGGAATAATTTTCATGTTTTAGATAAATAGGCGCCCACCTGTATAACGAGAGGAATAATTTTCATGTCTTAGATAAATAGGCGCCCACCTGTATAACGAGAGGAATACTTTTATGTTTTTAGATAGGCACCCACCTGTATAACGAGAGGAATACTTTTATGTTTTTTGATAGGCGCCCACCTGTATAACTAGAGGAATACTTTTCATGCTTTAGATAGATAGGCGCCCACCTGTATAACTAGAGGAATACTTTCATGTTTTAGATAGATAGGCACCAACCTGTATAACGAGAGGAATATTTTTATGTTTAGATAAATAGGCACCCACTTGTATAATGAGAGGAATACTTTTCATGTTTTTAAATAGGCGCCCACCTGTATAACAAGCGGAATATTTTTCAGTCCTTACATTTCAGGTCTTGAAACCAGCAACTAACCGGAAAGCGGAAGGTTGCAACAAGAGGTCCCAACGCAAATTCAAGCGCATGAGTCAAAAGGAAGAGAAGACGCATCTTGAAAGAAGCGGCCTGTGAACATTAAATTATGCCCAGCATAACAAATCTGAGGAAGAAAGCCGTATCCCCCAGAAGAACCACCGAAAAGCTTAATGAAGGAAGCTATACCCCCGGCGGACCGAACCAGACAGTGAGAGATGGTATTCCAAGAAGCAAAAGTCCGGTGTCATCCCCGTCAGTTCTCGGAAGAAAGAAGCACCGGAATAGACACAAGCCGACAAGAAAGCAAGGCATCAAGAACGAATGGAAGATAGATGGGATCTTGTAATACGTAGTCTAGCCTAACTTCTTGATTTTTTCTTTTAAGCACGGTGTAACAAGGAGATCGGTAAGCAGTAATAACAGCATGCAACAGCAGTAACATTGCAGTCCCATGGTAGTCCCAGCTACCAAAACTTCCCGAACTACATTAACCCGATTCCCTTCTAGCCAGGGATATGTAGGAAACCTTTGAAGCAAGGGTTCGGTTTAAACTTTTTTCAAAAAATGCTTCACACGGAGTACTCGGATGGGCAAAAATCGCTCGCTTTATCTTTGCACGAAAACCCTTCGTGTCTTCGGGCAAAGAGGGGCAGCTGTAAGCACGTGATTTTTTCCCTATGAAAGAATCACTCCCAAAAAATTCAAAATAAAATGATTTTTCTTTGTGTGCAATTTTGAGAATTTTCGTGGCATTTTTAGGATAATTATTTGTATCTGTCCATGCATGTTTATTTGTTAAATTAATAAAAAAATACAAAAAATATGTCATATTTGCATTTAGAATTTAATTCTACAATTATGAGTAATTAAGTTTGTTTTACAAGAATGAAAATTACAAAAATATGCATCGTTTGTATTTTTAGCATTCAATGTCAAATTGTGCAATTTTGTTTTAATTGGTGTTTAATTATGTATGATAAATGTTGCTAGGAATTAGTTAGTATTTTTAAAAAGTTAATTTAATTTATAACTTAATTTAGAATTTTTTTTAGGAAGATTAAAAGAAGAAAGGAAGTAGGAAAAATGGAAAATTCGGATTGGACCCAAACATTTCAGGCCCAAAAGCACTAAAAAACCAGCCCAAGTCAGCCGGTCCAAGAGACCCGTCTTCCAGGTCATCAAACGACGTAGTTTGATATCAGAACTACGTCAATTAAAGAACAACCAATCTTAGCCCTTTAATCCACATCAATCCAACAGCTCAAAACACATCCCTAGGTCCGTTAACTTGACCCGACCCATTTGGCCCCGGACCAACCCGACCTCCTTTTAAGTGGAACGGCACCGTTTTACGCTAGCCAAGGGATCCTGGTCATCGATCACGTTCTATCCAACGGCCAAGATCGATTCTTCTAAACCATATATAAGCCTCACCCCTTTACCCATGCCCCCAAACGAAAACCAAACCCCCCCACCTACTGTGCACCATCGTCCCAGAGACGAACCAAACATCCCGTTCCAAACCCTAGCCGCCACCCTGCACTCTCACCGTAAACCCGGCAACCACGACGCCGGTGACCACCAAAATAACACCCCTGATGCACCCAACCACCCTGAACACGAATCCGTTAGCGTCTTGCCTCGAATCATTCCCCACCGTCTCGAATCTTCGTTGGAATGTTCGAGCAAAACCCCGATCTACACCAACCCACCCCAGATTCACACCGGTCACTACCCTAGCCTCACTCGTGACCAACCTAAGTTTGGTTTGGTCCGAATCTACCCAGAAACCCTCAAGCCCCAAATCAGACCGTATAAACCCTAGAACACAAAAGCTTTGGTAATCCGACCAGTTTAAACGGAGGGTTGGGGTCTAATAGACCTTAATCGAGGTGTTCTCGGTTGAGAACACCTCGATTAAAGTCTGTTCGACCTCAAATGGTCAAATCCAATCAAAGCCTGGGTCGTTTGTTGTTGAGCTTCCAAAGTAAGTTTTCCTTTTTCCTTTATGTCCTTGTTTGAATGTGGTTTGTGTTTGTTAGCATGTTTAGTTAGTTTGTTTTTACTGATATTTTCTGTCAATTTTCTCCATCTTCGCAAGACCTTTTTATTTGGTCGACTATTCTTCTGTCTATTGTTAAATACATATGGTGAGATACATACTCGATTTGATTAATATCGTCGAGTGTTTCATTTGTGTTGTTCCCCTGTTTTGTGCAAAGCTGCTTGAAGTCATTTGGTGCCCTGTTCGTTTTATTTTTTTATCGACTGATTGTTCTGTGTTATAGCTAGTATAGTCGATTGGATAAACGTCGTCGATTAATTTTATAGGTTTGAATGTTCTGATAGCCTCACATGATTGATCGAACCATTGTAGTTTAGCTGATTGTTTGAAATTATCTGTGAATGGTTTGTAGCTGCAGTGCAATTAGAGAAATAGCTAGAACTCAGTCTAGGGCAGTTGTTGAGTTTGAACTTCCATAAGTTCAAATTTCAGTTTGCTGAAGCTTAGGGTAAAACAGTAATACACAGGGGTTAAAGGGGTAGTTTGGGGATTGAAAAATTCACAAATTGGTTAGTTTAAAAGGGCTGACAGTAGGGTACTGAAATATGATTAAACTAATACAATAGTGGGGAACAAAACTTGATAGCATGGGGTAATTGAATATTGTAGTCTCCCCATACCTTCTGGGTACAAAAACACATGCGAGGGCTGTCAGGTGGATGGGCATTTTGATTAGTTTAAGGGGGTATGGGCAGAGTGGGAAGGCAGCCTAGGGGCTTGCCATTTCTGACCTATAAACAGGCTCATTTAGAACAATAAAAGGGGACTAATTTTGAGAGGACGAGGATTTGGAGATTAATATTTCAGAGTAAGAAAAAGCAAAAATAGTGCTGGCTTTTAAATCTTGAAAGTCAGAGTATATTGAGTGTGAGATAGGCTGGATTTTGAATTGAAAATGTCCAGAGTTAGAGATCTGTTGTTCTAGGCTGCTTTTCTTACAGTTATTTTCAGTAGATTGAGAGATAGAAACTGAAAAGAGAGGTCTTTGCTTTGCTGTTGAATACAACATTGTTACAGCTTCACTGGTCCGTTCATTATTTGATATTGCTGGTTGTTTTTCCAAACTGGTTTTGCTGGTCTGCACTTGGGTGACCTGTTGCTGCTTCATTGAGCGTCCTGGGTTTCTGTTTGGTTTTAAAAATCTGTCACAGGGTGTTTGTGGCTGTGTTGCTGTGTTGATGAATCTGCTGTTGTGCTACTGCTACTGCTGCTGACTTCTTTTCTACTCTGTTTCTGTTCCTCTACCAGGTACACAACTTTATCATGGCTGTTGTAAGTCTGAAAATTTGAAGCATGAATGTGAGATGAAGAACTGAAATTTTAACGTTTAGCCTTGTAAATTCTGAAATTTTAAGTTGTGTAAAAGGGTAGTTAGTTTTCATTTGTTAGAAGCATGTAGTAGCTTTGCCATGTACAATTGAGTACCAAGCAGTAATAGCGGATAGAAAGCCTTGCATGTTATTCTACAAGAACCAATAATATAAGGATAGCATTCTGTTAATTCAGTTTCTTTCTTTACAAAGCATGTTTCAAATACATATAAAGACTTTAGGTTAATTAATTAGTAGTTTGAACTGTTTTAGTTAGCATGTTTATTTAGAGTCATAAAAGGAGCTTTGTAGTTGTTGATTCCATTTCCGCCTTATCGTGAATTTCAAAAGGGTAAAAGTAAGTAGCAGGCCGGACGAAAAAAACAAAATGGCCCAGGTCAGTTCCGCGCCCGGTATGCTGGGCCTGGGCCCAAAACTGTGTTGGCCCCCATGTTCCCGTCTATCTTCGATGTTAACTATTTAGGTTCGAATTTTTTTTAATAATAACTCTCAAGCATGTAAATAAATTAGGTATTTTTCTTCTTTTATTCTAGAGACAAACGAAATAGAAAACGTAGTCGCTTTAGGATTATCCTTTTAAAAAATAAATGAGACGAGCCTCGCCCAATAAAAGGTACAAACTGTCGGGCCCTCAATAAATGTACATTTAATTACTTAGACTTCGGGAGGAGCCGTTTAGCAAACTTCACGGCTGTCCCCAGAAATAAGAACGCGATAGGCTCTTTAGGCGCGTGTTTAATAATCCCACCTTCTTAAACTTGGGTGTGCATTTCATGCAACCCAAATCCAAATCCCAAAACATCGAATAAAAAATATGTTACGGATTGTGGGTGCATTTCATGTGACGCAATCCAAAGACATTTTTTTAAAACGATGTTCACATTCTTTTAAAATATAATAATAAAAGCGGTAATGAGTTAAAACTTGCACATGAGCTCATAATTGTATAAAATCAGATAAACAAGCCGAATATGACAGTTGAGCGATCGTGTAGAACCACGGAACTCGGGAATGCCTAACACCTTCTCCCGGGTTAACAGAATTCCTTATCCGGATTTCTGGTTCGCGGACTGTAATACAGAGTCATTCTTTTCCTCTATTCGGGATTAAATTGGTGACTTGGGACACCCTAAATCTCCCAAGTGGCGACTCTGAAATAAATAAATAAATCCCGTTTCGATTGTCCTTTAATTGGAAAAACTCCCCCCTTCACCCCTCGCGGTGGGCGGAAAAAGGAGGTGTGACATCCTTGACTCAACGATTTCGTCATAATAAATTTACGGAAGCGATCTCAGCTCCCAGACTTATCTAACTAGGAGATACGAAAAATATTTTTCACGCGCCCATAACTCAGGCTACTCAACAAATCACAATAAGAAACGAATCACTTAACAATTCATCTACTATCCAGTAGGCTTCTTCGCCACTACCAAGTCGTACAAATACACCTCGCAACACTAACATACTCATCACGTGGATATCCAAACGCCATTCCGGCTAACAAGGACAATAATGAACATATGAGTTCAAAACACTTGCTCACAAAATCAGCACCTCGGTGCTCAAGCCATTGGCAAAGATTTGGCCTCAAGTCCTCCAGACTGGTTTAACTTCAAACTCACAGAGATTACACCTCGCCCCTCGATCGGGGAATCAAAAGCCATCGAGACACATCTGATACTGAGCACCCGTTGGTGCATACGATCATGCGGAAGGAATTTCAAAAGTTTCTTTTCAAGCTGAATCAAGGACGCACGATAAGAATTCAAGAATGTGAAGTTTTCCTAAAGGTTTGGCAGCCTCTCGAGGATAAGTACAGACGTCTCTGTACCGATTCGCGAGACTCTACTAAACTGGCTCATGACTCGCAAGACCAAGTAACCTAGGCTCTGATACCAACTTGTCACGACCCAAATCCCGGTCGTGATGGCGCCCAGCACACTACTAGGCAAGCCCGACCACTATTTAACACTTAACCCAATTTATAAAAAATAGCGGAAAGAAATATCAATTAAGCAAGATTAAAGTACTGAAGATTTTAAAAAATACACAATATAATCTCACTAGGACCCGGTGTCACGAATCTGAGCCTCTAGAATATAGAATATCATCCTAATACACGGTATATCCAAAGTTCGATAATGTGGAAATAAAGAGATAGGATAGGAGGGAGAAGATCAATGGCTGCGAACGCCGTGCAGCTACCTCGATACTCCCAGAGGTTGGATCTGCTGATCAACTGGATCTACTGAGCCTGAGACTGCCCTGGATCTACACACAACGTGCAGGGAGTAAAGTGAGTACTCTGACCCAGTGAATAATAAAAGTAACTACAGTCTGAAGATAAGAAAATCCAGTAAATACACAAAGTAAGATATAGTCCGAATATACAGCAACATATGGAACTGAGCAGCTAAACACCAGTATAAATACAAATACATGAATGCAATGCAATGCATATGATGGTACATTCCAGTACCCACTGCGGTGTGCAGCCCGAGCCATCCATATTTATTTATCGTCGACGGCGCTCACTGGGGGTGTGTACAGACTCCGGAGGGGCTCCTACAGCCCAAGCGCAATATCTTGGTCAGTCATTGTTACCTGACCGGTCAGCCATTGTTACTTGACCAATTTATATCATACAGTGCCATTGTTACCACTGTTCAAGTATATCATCCAGTGTCATTGTTACCACTATTTCAAGTATATCACACAGTGTCATTGTTACCACTGTTTCAAGTATATCACACAGTGTCATTGTTACCACTATTTCAAGTATATCACACAGTGTCATTGTTACCACTGTTTCAAGTCACTTTATAATCAGTCTAGAAAATAATATAATAAGCCCCTTGGTCATTTACAAAACAGAAGTTCCCAGCCCGGAATACATTTAAAAATATCATTTAAGTTTTCAACACTTAGAATTATGGCTGAGTTTGCAAAACAACATTTAAAACCTTGGACTGAAATTAAATGATATGTCAATCATGCTAAGCAGTAATATCAATCCTCGAAGGATTTTACAAATCGGCACAAGGCCCCAAACATGGCATCAAGCCCAGTAATATCAATGAAGTATGTGTACCAATCACCAGTATAATATAAACATCACACGGGATGGACCAAGTCACAATTCCCAATAGTATCCGACCCCGCACTCGCCATGGAGTGTGTGTCACGCCTCAATATAGCATTACGATGTAAAAGTCCGGGGTTTCAAACCCTCAGAACATCATTTACATCTATTACTCATCTCAAGATGGCCAAAAGTCTACTCCGCGATGCCCTTTCCTTTCGAATCGACCTCCTCGCGCGTCGAATCTTGCCAAAAACACAAGGAATATATTACAATAGGCTAAGGGAATATAACCCAATCGAAAAGACTCGAAAAATATCGAAAATCACGAAATTTGCAAAACCCGAGCCCCGGGCCCACTTCTCAAAAAATTACGAAAGTCACATCACCGGATTCCTTGTCTCGCCACGAGTCCTTACATATAAAATTTACCAAAATCGGAATTCATTTGACCCCTCAAATCACTAAATCTTATTTTCAAATCCCTAGGCTTAAATCCTCAATTTTTCTACAATTTTCATGCTCAAATCCATACATAATTGATGTACTTAACTCAAAATAGGTGGGGATAACTTACCTTCACATTGATGATGAAAATCCCCTCTTTAAGCTCCCCAAAAATCGTCCATACTTTGAAGAAATGAAGAAAAGTGAGTTAAATCCGTGTATAAAAGAATCTGCCTGTGCTCGTCGAGTTGTATCTTGCACTTGTGCTATACAAGTTGTACATCCTATTAAAATTGTTCCTTGTCAGACACCTTCTGTTTAAACACCCATAACGTCTTGTATAAATATCCAAATGACAAACTGTTTGATGATTTAGAAACTAGACTCAAAGATCTTTAATTTGATAGGTTGTACACCATATAACTCTTTATATATCCCGAGATATGAGCTTCTAAAGTGCATCGTAAATTCTGCCGAAATTGCTCCAGCAGCCCTTTTCGATCCATCGTAACTTTCTGAGATGATATCCAAATCGCGAATGGTTTAACTTTACAAAAACCAGAATGTATGCGCTACAACATTCGTGTTTTGCTCTTTCTCGGATTTCTTATAGATTACAAGATATGAGCTTCCAAACTGGACTACTCGCACCTAAAATTTTCTGGGCACAGCAGAATTTTCTGCAATTTTTCCTAAGTCCGAAATCACTCCGAAACACTCTCGAGCCCTCGGGGCTCCAAACCAAATATGAACATTGACTCTAAAACATCACACGGACTTGCTCGAGCGATCAAATCGCCAAAATAAAGTCAAAATCAATGATTTGAGCCTTAAATCCAAGAATTCTTTTAAATTTCATAAACTTTCAAATTTTCCAATTTAAGGCCGAAACCCGACAAACAACGTCCATTTGTAACCAAACTTTACAGGAAGCGCTTAACCAACATATATGACCTGTACCGGGTGTCGGAACCAAAATACGATCCCGATACCATTATTTTCTGATCAAATTTCATTTTCATTTTCTTTAAACATTTTCAGAAAACAATTTCAAGAAAAAATTTATTTCTCGGGTCTGGGACCTCGGAATTCGATTCCGGAAACACATTCAACTCCCATATTTTTCTATGGACCTTTCGAGACCGAAAAATCACGAGTCCGAGTCCGTTTACCAAAAATGTTGACCAAAGTCAACTTTAACAATATTAAATATCAAAAATTTTCAAATTTTTCCCATAATTCATATATTTCAATACAAAAATATTCCGGACACACTCCTAAGTCCCAAATAACCTAACGATTCTATCCAAACCATAAAATTCGCATTTCGAATCCGATATCAAAATTTCCACTTCCGGCCAAATTTTTTCAAAAACCTTCAATTTTCCATCTTTAGCCGAACGGCTCCAAAATGACCTACGGACCTCCGAATTCACTTCCGATCGCGCTCCCAAATCCAGAATCACCATACAGAGCTACTCCCAGTCTCGGAATCCCAAACGGACATCAATAACACTGAAATGCATTTTAAACCAAACTGATGCAATTTCTTCTAAAATGCTATCTTCCACAATAGGCGCCAAAACGCTCTCGGGTTATCCAAAACCCGATCCGGGCATACACCCAAGTCCGAAATCATCATACGAACCTGTTGGAACCTTCGGATCCCAATTCCGAGGTCGTTTAGTCAATATTCCAATCCTAGTTCATTTATTCAATTTTAAGCTTTCAAAATGAGAATTTCCATTTAGATTTGACTCCAAACTTCCTGAATTTTAATTCTGACCATACACACAAGTCAATATACCTGAGATGAAGCCGCTCATGGCCTCAAACTGCTGAATGACACGCCGGAGCTCAAAACGACCGGTCGGGTCGTTACATATCTGCACAGAGTGCAGAGTGTAGCATCAGCACAACCGACCCCATGTTCTGGTAAGTGTCTGGCCTAACCCCGGTGAGGTAGTGACGAGGCTAGGAACGGACTCCAGATAAACCTGTGCAGTTATATAACATATGGCGAAAAATAAACAGGAATAAGCAGTTTAAATGGGAGGGGGTACATGCTTCGGGGAACATATCAAATCCAACAACAACTTAATAAGATATGAAAGGACAATTCAATATCTACAACAATACAATAACAATATTGTTGCGGCGTACAACCCGATCCCTTATCATTTAATATTGTTGCAGCGTGCAACCTGATCCACATATATAACTGTTGCGGCGTGCAACCCGATCCAATATAATATCTGTTGCGGCGTGCAACCCGACCCAATATAATATTTGTTGTGGTGTGCAACCCGATCCATAAATATATACAATAATGTTGTGGCGCGCAACCCGATCCATATATAATAAAAGTGTTGCGGCGCGCAACCCGACCCAATAAAATATCTGTTGCGGCGTGCAATCCGATCCATAAATATATACAATAATGTTGTGGCGCGCAACCCAATCCATATATAATAAAAGTGTTGTGGCGCACAACCCGTCCCAAATATACAGTCAACAGTGATCATAATAACAGTCCGGGCAAGGGGTCAACAATAAACTACACTATCCCGGCAAGGGAGTTCAACAGTACAAGTATATACGTCCCGGCAAGGGAGAACCAGCTATAACCAATCTTAACTCAACTCCTACTCATCTCAATTATCACCATTTCTCAATCATAAGTTTTCCACGAAAATAAACTTAGGTCTTTACTCATTATCAAGAATTTACCCACTATAGCATTCGTAGTATCATTTAAGAACACAACAAGTATCAATTTAGGACTCACGATCATGCTCGACACCAACGTATAGATACTCGTCACCATGCATATACGTTGTACTCAACAAGAAGAAATTAGCAAATAGGACTCAACTCCTAATCCCTCAAGCTAAGGTTAGACCGAACACTTACATATTCATTATTTGTATTGTAACAGAGTTAATGAATTACATTCATTCATCACTAGGTTATAAGTCGATGAATCAATTATAACAGATTAATTGATATAAGTCTAGACGTTTTGTTTTAATATTCAACGATACATCTAAGTAGGTTATAAGTCGATGATTCAATTCACATATACGTTGTACTACTTTAACTACATATATAGCATGTTAGAGTATATTTTAGTGTATTCATCCCTTGTATTACAAAAGTGTTAACGAATTACATTTATATTATTTAGATATTAAATACAAAAGTGATTTTTAATTTTGACCAATGTTGACCTGAAAAGAGACCAACTTTGGTCGCTAATTATCCAAAATTTCAAATTAGTGACCAAAGTTGGTCGCTAATTAACCAAAAAATTAAAATTAGCGACCAAAGTTAGTCGCTAAATGTAAATCAAATTTATTTATATTTTATATAATATTTAAAATAATAATATATTTGTTAAACATTAGAATTGGGTCCCAGATTAGGGACTGTCACGACCCGGATTTTCCATCCGAGGGAGTCGCGATGGCGCCTACTAATGAGAGCTAGGCAAGCCAACCCTTTGTAGACATGTGATTTTTGACCCTCCCCAAGATCTTTTATATATTAGCGTAAAATATTTAATTTAGGCATAATATAGATATTTTAAGTAATTTTGCCTCTTTTACTTTATTTTAGTACAAGAAAACAAAAATTACAAAAAAAAAGTTCATTAATATTTTGTAGTCATTTTTAATCTAAAAAAAATATATAAAAATAGTATCGTATTTTTATTTTAATATAATGTTTGAAAATACAAAAAATAGATTTGTTTTAATGGTTAGTTTTGTTTTAATAATTATTTTAATAGTAGGACTAATTAATAAATGGGCGCGTATTTTTAATCTCATTCGCGGCAAAAGAATAGAGCTTGGGCTCGAGCAACCCATCTTTAGGCCTAATTTTGGACCTAGCCCACAATTGCCAAGCCCATAATTCCTAGGCCCATACCCCTTAACCTAAAACCCTACCACTAACCTAGACCTATATATATTAAACAAAGCCTAAAACTAAAGGGGGGATCAGCACAAATAGAGGGGGAGGAGAACGACAAAAAGCAACAGCAAAAGCTGCGCATAAAGGAAAAAGGAAGCTAAGAAAAGCTGCGCGCAGAACGACCCACCCCTCGGATCGTCTCCTTCACATCCCCCTACCCAAACGATCACTGAACTTCAGCCCTCACCTTAACCAACACCTTCCTCAACAAAAAATCAAAAAAAGAGTGCCGAAGACCCCCTCTTGAATCCTAAGCAGCGACATCCACGAGCAGCTACTGCCGACCACCGTTCAGCTCACCATCGTCGTCGGACCTCTTTACGTCCACCAACGACCATCCTCACGCAAGCCTGAACCAAACAGCCATCTCTACCTTTTTCCTTCAGCCATAACACACCCAAACTACCCCAGCCAGCAACTACTCTCATGCCTCCAAACTCCATAGAAGCAGCTGAATAGAGCTCCAAAATGAGCTGACAACTCCCAGTAAACTCGCCTGTAAACCACTCCGAAGGAGCCTCGAAAAACAGTCCAAAATCCGGCCAGGAATCAGAAATAAAGGAGCATCTCGTTTCTTGCCCAGATTCGCCAAAAAACGCGCCTAGTTCATCTCATTATTGTTTCATTCAAAATCCGGTAGAGTCTGTTTGGTTTTCCATCGGAGTTCCTATTTTTCCAGTGAGGTCGGCGATTTGTCGAGGTACTGTCGTTGGTTTTCGGTTTGAGTTCTGTCCAGAGGTCGTCGGATTCATTTATTTTATTTCCCATGTAAGGTTAGTTTCTATTTTATTGTGTCATTGATAATAATACTACATGGGTTGGTCAATATTTGTCGCCAGAGAAACTCCGTCACTAAGGTTTAAATTTTGTTCTTTGGGTGTCTTCTTGGAGCTTTTATCTGAGGTTTCATATCATATGCTTTGGTTTTGTTGTTGTAAATATGTGGTTTTCGATGTTAGCGGCTAGGAAGGACAATAATATGACGTGTTTGATTTGTTTAAAGATGTGTTAATTCTGTTTGAAGTTGAATAAGCTTTTCATAGGAGATGACAGTTCATTTGAGGGCTACCTTGGGGATTTATTGTACTTTTACTCTTTTATGGTTTCTAGCCTTCTTTGGATTGTAACAGTGTGATGCTACTAGTTTTTTTTTTCTTTTTCTTTTTTTTGGTATAAATAACGTACTATTTTAAAAATGTATTTGGATAGGTTTAAAAGTTTCATCTTAAAAAAGATAGTAAATATAGCTTTGGGTTTGGGCAGGGTCGTATTTGGTATTGTTTTATTATTTTGATCGCTACTTTTGGGCATGCTCTTAATACATCTATCGTGATTGTGTACACGCTCGCGTGACTTAATTACGATTCTAAATCAATTCAGAATATGCGTTTCGCAACTTCGAGCAAGCTTTCTTAAATTGTTTTAATAGGCCGAAGTGCGCCATGTCGAATAAAATTCCAAAACTCATGGCCCTCATTTATTTATTTACTTCAAATCCTTAGAAATCGAAGTGTGCCATTTATTTGAAATTCCATGGCCCTCGCAAAGTGCAAACGCGTAGTTGCTTTAAACAAGCTTTTAATAGAATTACCTTCCTAAACTCGGGTGCGCATTGATGCGACCCAAATCCAAATCTCGATGAAGTCGAAATGTGTTGACAATCACGGGCGCATTGATTGCGACGGGGTTCGAAACGCGTTTTCACGACATCGTAATCTTATAAAATAAATAATGATAGAAAAGAGGTTCACAAATTGAGACGAGCCTCACCACACAAAAATGAATAAATGTGGGGCCCTCAATAAATGGTTATTAAAAATGATTAGAATTTGGGAAGGCCATTTAGCGAACTTCACGGTCTTGCCCAAAATAATATTATGTTAGAATCTTTAGGCGCGATTTTAATTAAATTACCTTCTTAAACTCGGGTGCGCATTGATACGACCCAAATCCAAATCTCGACGAAGTTGAAATGTGTTGACAACCACGGGTACATTGATTGCGACGTGGTTCGAAACGCGTTTTCACGACGTTGCAATTCTTTTTAAAAATAATTATAATAAAAGCAGTTCAAAATTAAATAAAAGGCACATAAGCTAGCATGTATTAAAATTAGATAAAATCAAATACAACTGTTAAGCGACCGTGCTAGAACCACGGAACCCGGGAATGCCTAACACCTTCTCCGGTGTTAATAGAACTCCTTACCTGGATTTCTGGTTCGCAGGCTGTAACAGAGTCATATTTTTCCTCGGTTCGGGATGCAACCGGTGACTTGGGACACCATTAATCTCCCAAGTGGTGACTCTGAATAATTAATAATTAAATCCCGTTCTGATTGTCCTTTAACTGGAAAAACTCTTTCACGCCCCTACGGGTATAGGTGAAAAAGGAGGTGTGACAGTTCTTGCGACTCTGCTGGGGATCGAACCCAGAATCTCTGGTTCAGGGTTCAGAATTCGAGCTTAGATAAATTGCTGTATTTAATTGTATCTGATTTTCCTACATGTTTTGTGTTGAATGTGCTAAATGTTACTGCTTTGATATTATCTGAACTGTATATAAACTGTGCCGACACCTTTCTCTCTTCACCTCCGGGGATGTGCTTACTGGTTGAGACTCCCTATTCTGTTAGTGTCATACCTTGAAGTAAGAAAGAGGCCGGACAAGTTACGAAGCCGGATGGCCTTTTGGTTCCCGGTAAGTTGCCCCCTCCTCGACTCGAGTTGTCCGCTCGGGTACACAGTCTAGAACACTGACCCGGGTTTTGAACATAGAATAACGTGACTTCATGCCAGATCCCTAGTAGGAACGCTTATTTGCATCACGTTGCATTTGACTTAGGGGACTCAACCCAGAGGGTTGAGTCCGTCTAGGACTAGCAACCTGAAATGAAAAGACCATCCTGATGCATCCTACTTGCTCTGTACATATATTTGTTTCGAACCTGTATGTTGACCGGTTTCTGAATTTCGGGAATGTTGGAAAATTGAGAAAAAAAAGAGTAAAGAGGAAAAAAAAGAAATATCAGTTAGGGAGTTAATTGATTATTTTAGAGATAAAAATCAATGACCAATTACTGGCGAAACTCTGCGGAAATTTTGAGGAGATAAAAAAAGGAAAATGTTTTATTTTGTTTTACTAAAAAAAAGCAAAGAAAAATAGAAAAAAAAGAGTCTTTTATTTTTGGAAAGTTGGTTGTTGAAAAAGAAAGGATAAAAAGAGCTTTTGTTTTAGTTTGAAAAACATAAGTTGTTTCATTATTTGTTGAAAAATGAAAGGAAAAAGAGTCTTTTATTATTTAGTTTGGAAAAATAGGTTGTTTTATTGTCTGTGGAAAATGAAAAAGAAAAAAAATGTCTGTTTTATTTGTTGAAAAGAAAAAGAAAAAAAGAGTCTTGTTTCTAAAATAGTTTTTATTCGCTTATGAAATGCCAAAAATAAAAATGGAAAAGAGTCATGTTTTAAAATAGTTCGGTTAATTCACCCGAACTACGCATGGTTTGATTCTCACAGGGCGTGAGATACGTAGGCAACCCTCATCAGGTCCAACCTCCCCTTTGCAGAAATAACCAAAAAATATCAAAATTTTAACTTTTGTCATAAATAAACCAGGTGATGCCATTTTTGTCAAAAATAGCCAAATGTTCCCAAACGGGGCGCCGAAAGGCTGACTTTGCATAAACAGCCACCTTTGGTCGTATTTTGATTTTTGACCCTCACAGCCTTAAAATCTTCACCCCGAGGTGCAGGAAGGCCGTATTTGCAATACCGGGTCATTTGTTTTAATTTTAAAAAATATATAAGAAAAGAGTCAGTGGTCAAGTGAATACCGTTCGGATTTTTGGGTCAAAGTTGGCATATAGGGGAAGGAATCTATCATTTTGTTTTTGGGTTTGTATTTCTTTTGATTAGAGTATATGGGTCGTTTAATTTTCGAGTCTGTATTGCATCGTTAAGTTGGTCAGTTTTGTCGTTATTATAAAAATGGAAAATTCCAAAAAAAAATATTTTTATTGTCGTTTACCTTTTATTTGCACGAACTACACCTGGTCTGATTCGTGCGGGGTCACGATACGTAGGCAATCCACATAGGATTCGACCGCAACCCAAAAAAAATGAATGAAAAATGAAAAATGGAAAAGAAGAATTGAAGAAAAATGGGAAAAGATGTTGTGAATAATGAGGACCGACCCAATCCATTATAACATGTTTTGTTTTGAATTATGAAGAAAGTTGAGGTGGTCGGTTGTGGTAAGCTGGAAACACAAGATCCAAGGAAAATGATAACTAACATCGAAGCTGTTATGAGTGCTCAAGAGACTCAGGGTCAGAGGGTTCAACAAGGGTCCACTGTGGTTGAGGAAAATAGAACACTGAAACAACAAATGACCAAAATGCGTCAAGCCTGGGCCAATGGTCAAGGACAGTCTTGTCACGAGTCACGATTTGCTACACAGCAAGAATAGTACCACTATCCTGAGTACCACTCGTACTCGTTTGAGCTTCCTGTAAACATCGAGAAGCCTGTCCAAAAGAGAGTACATGAAGAAATAACCCAAAGAGTGAAAAGATTAGAACAACGGTTGAAAAACACGCAAGCAATGGCAGGTCAAAAGAGTGTTGCCTTCAGAGATCTATGCATGTTCCCCGATGTCCACTTGCCGCCTGGCTTCAAGATCCCCAAATTTGAAAAGTACAATGGACATGGAGACCCCATAGCCCACCTGAAAAGGTATTGCAACCAATTGAGAGGTGTGGGAAGAAATGAAGAATTGCTTATAGCTTATTTTGGGGAAAGCCTCACGGGTGTAGCATCTGAATGGTTTTTGGATCAAGACACATCTTGTTGGTACGTCTGGGATGACATGGCACGGGCCTTTGCCAAACAATTTCAATACAACATCGACATCGCCCCAGACCGCATTTCCCTTTCTAACCTAAAAAAGAAACCAACTGAAAGTTTCAGGGAATATGCCATCAAATGGAGAGAGCAGGCAGCTAGAGCTAAGCCACCCATGGATGACCACGAGTTAATCATTGTCTTTCTACAGGCTCAAGAGCCAGATTATTTTCAATACATGACATCCGCAGTGGGTAAATCCTTCCCAGAAGCAATCAAAATGGGAGAAATGGTGGAGAACGGTCTTATGACAGGCATAATTATTAGTCAAACAGCTCTCGAAGCTGCAGCTCAAGCTGTCCAAATTGAATCTGGTAACACGAATGAGATGGATGAAGAAATCATGGTGATATCAGGGTTGAGAAGAGGTCCTAGGAGAACATCTCGAAGGTATGTGCAGCCTCATCATGTTTTACATGACCCCCCTAAGCATTACTATCCACCTCCGAACCCCCCATACCCTGTTGATCCATCCCAGTATGTTGCCCGGCCACCAAATCATCCAAGAAAGCGAGCACGAGTATTACAAAATCTCTACCAGCCTCCGCAAAATTTTCAATTACCTTGTAACCCACATCCAAGCCAGGGGTATAGAAGGGAACAAAAGTTGAAATATAGTTTTACACCAATAGGAGAGTCCTATGCAAGCTTATTTGAGAAGTTAAAACAACATGACATGATTGCACCCATTCCTCCAAATCAGGTGAACCGACGTGCGAGAAGCTTTGACTCATCTAAAAGGTGTGAATACCACTCCAATGCTCTGGGGCACAATATGGAAAATTGTCGGGATTTGAAAAGAGAAATAGAAAGGATGATACAGGAAAATTTGATTCAAGACAGTGGCACCAAGAATATCATGCTGCATCCCTTACATGAGGAGGCACACTTGGTGGGGATGATGCCCAGTGACATGGGGTATGAGAATACTCTTGGGAACTTGTTGACTGAAGTTGAAGATACTGAAGCAGATAATGGTCATGGCAATATGGATGCGAAGCTTAGTGGCTAAGATGCCGTACTTGTAATTGGAAAGATGCTCCATTCCTAAGTCAGCTGGGAAGGAGCTTTGGTGGTCCATTTGGCTGTCATTTCTGTTGTCCAGATTATTTGCAGGGTTGTAATCCGGATATTGTCTTGTGTTCAAACCCTCCTATCCTTTCATTTTTGTCTAGCTTGTTTAGTCGTAGTGGTTTGTCTAGGGTTGTCTAGGTTTGTTTCAGTTCATTCTAGGGTTGCAATCAAGTTTGTTTTGTTTTTGTTTTGTTATTCGAACTGTTTCATCGTTTGTCTAATGCAAATTCCGATCTGTTGTTACTCCCAATCATTTTCTTTGTTTAGTTCTTTTCTAACTTTTTGTTTTGCCTTTTTGCCGGTTCTAGTGACATGACATGCATGCATAATTCTCAGTCTGATCTTCAAAAGTTGCGAAGCAATGAGACCATTTTGAAAACGATAAGGACACTTGAGGAAATGAGAACAGATTGGGACATTTTGAGATTGTTTGACGCCCGAACCATGTGAAACTTGGGCAAGTAAAACATAAAAATCCCCGTAAAAGCAAGTTGGACAAATTGACAGGGGGGCGGTCAGAAATGGCCGTCAATTCCGATGCGGTCAAGAGATGATGTGTATGGTTTCTTTATTCTGATTGTACTTGTTTTGTATTTGGCATATTTTGAAGTTTGAAATGACGAAGACGTTTTGTTCTGCTATCTAAACACTTTACCCTTTTGTCAACTTCTTTGAGCCTTATTTATTTTCTTTCATACCCCTCTTTCGAAATCAACGGCACAATTAAAGAAATGCAAGTGCCGGAGATAGGCAAATGAAAAAAGAAGGAAAAAGAAAAAAAAAAGGAAAAGGAAGAAAGGAAAAGGAGAAAGAAAGAAAGGAAGGAAGAAAGGAAAAGAAAAAAAAGGGGGAAGAAAAGAAAAGAAAAGAAAAGAAAGAAAGAGAAGAAAGAAAAAGAAAATGAAGAAAAGAAAGGAAAAAGAAAAAAAAGAAAAAAAAGAAAAAGAAAGAGAGAGAAAGAAAATCGCAACAACGTAGTTTCTATGACGTGAACTACGTTTGACTTGATCCCGAAAGGGTACGTAGGCAGCCTCTCTGAGGTTCAGTCATACCAAAACAAAAATCCAAAAGTCCCCAAGCAAGAAACTGGGGCAAAAATTGTGGTTATTGTGAGAAGTTGGATTCCGAAAGTTGTAATTTTAACCCATTTTGAAATTGTTTTGAGCCTTTTATACCCTTTCTTTCTAACCCATCCAAAAGGCTATATTACGGTCCAAAGAAAGACCTTCTGATCAGTCTTTGAGAAATGCCAAGTCAAGCAGGTAAGGTAATTCCTGTCAGGGGCAACACTCCGGTCCAAATAAGGAAAATGAAAATGAGAGAATCTTATTGATGAAAATCCTCATGGGTATCGCAAGGTGATGAAAGCTGAGAGAAATAAAAAATGAGAGAGTCTTATTGGTGAAAACCTTTACGGGCACCTTGAGGCGACAGTAAGTTGAGAGAAAGAATGAAATGAGAGAGGTTTGATGGTGAAAACTCTTTGGGGCACTACAAGCCGAATAGGGAATGCAAATCAAATTGGATAAGCGGAGCAATGAAGCCCAGTTTCACGGCAAAGAGGAACAACAAGAGATGAACATCAGATTTGCTTAACAGAATAGGTCGCAGGTGCATGTCAAGGTCATTAGAGTCGGTATCCACATCTGATAGGTTTCTATTGTGTAGTTTTCTTGTTATGAATCATCTCTTTCTATTGTCCTTTACTCTGTTCCTTTTGTTTTGTTTATTTCCCCTTTCTGAGTCTTTTGGTCGTAACAAGTGAGGAATGACTTCAAAATTTTCCACAAGCTTTCCAATTGCACAAAATGGGGTCACAAGTCAGGAAAAATAACAAGAGCACTGAGCTGGTAATAATCAACATACTTTGGGATCCTTATGAAACACAAAGTTTGGTAGATGTCGGTTCAGGAATAATGCAACAGATAGAGGGAATTGGGATTAAACGGGGAAAAAGGGTATTTTCGTGACACAGATGATGGGGAAAGTGGTTAATCAGTAAATATGCAAGACCTTCAAGAAGAATCAGTTGTCACAGAAAACATGGGTCAGATAAGAAGACTAGAAGTAATAATTGAGAGATAGTCGTCAAGAAGGGCGGAAGTTATCAGCCAAGTTTCAAAAATGGTCGGACAACGCAAAGCTTGGAAAGGAGAAAAGGAAAGCCATCCCAGCGGGAGTACCACAACCAACCACCGCACTTTTAAACTGACAGAATTTTCTTTGATTTGAAACAGGGGCATGGAAATGTTATTGATGGCAGAAAGATATGCTACAGGAGGATTATCAAACTGGGGTAGAAATTTTCTGTCGTGTTGAAAATTTTCTTGAAGTCGGGTACCCATCTGAAGAACATGAAGGTCAATGCAAGTGTTTTTAAAAAAGAGAAAAAGAGAGGAAAGTAGTTTTCAGGAAAGAAACACCAGTTCTAAGAAAAGTAATTTTTGGAGGAATGAAACACTAGTTTTTAGGGAAGTGGTTTTTTGAAGGAGGACAACACCAGTTTTTAGGAAAGCAGTTCTGAAGGAAGATAATTCAAGTTAGTGGGTAGATAAAACAAATTTTGAAGGAAAATGGTTAAAAGAAATCTTAGTCTGATGAATTTTTCACCTAAGATAAAGAAATCTTAGTCTGTTGAATTTTTCACCTAAGATAAAAATCTTAGTCTGATGAATTTTTCACCTAAGATAAAGGCAGAAGTTGGAAAAACGAAAGGAAGGCATAATTTGGAAAAGATAAAGGCAGAAGTTGGAAAAACGAAAGGAAGGCATAGTTTAGATAAAGGCAAAAGTTGGAAAAGAAAGGAGGGCATAGTTTAGATAAAGGCAGAAGTTGGAAAAAAAATGGAAGGCGGAATTTGAGGAAAAAGAAAGGAAGACATAATTTAAAGAAGGGGAAAGCAGAAGTCGAAAAAAAGAGAGAAAGGAAGGCATAATTTGGGAACAAGAAAGGAAGGCGGAATTTGAAAATAAAGGAAGTTGGACTTTGGAAAATTAAGAAAGTCGGGATCATGCAAAAATGGACCTAGTCTGATGAATTATCTCCTAGAGTCACAATCTTAGTCTGTTGAATCTTTCTCCTAAGATGAAAATCTTAGTCTGATGAATTTTTCACCTAAGATAAAGATAAATCTTAGTCCGTCGAATCTTTCACCTAAGATGAGAATCTTAGTCTGATAAATTTTTCACCTAAGATAAAGTTTAAATTTTAAGATACATTGCAGTCTTTAAATTTTTAAAAGTTGCATTTCAGTTTTATCACAATTCAAGTTTTAGTTCTTATTAGTATGTGGTAACAAACAACCAGTTTTCCAAACTGGGGTAGAAAGTTTTCTTTGTTTTGTCTATTTTTGTGAAGTCAGGAGCCTGCCTGGATAATAGAGGAATACATTCAATTTCAAATTCAGCAATCAGGAGCCCGCCTGAAGAACAGAGGTGATACAATTCAAATTTTAGTTTTCAATCGACTTTTTGTCTTTTTGAAGTCAGGAGCCCGCCTGAAGAACAGAGGCATACAATTCAAGTTTCGGAGGTCAGGAGCCCGCCTGTATAACAGAGGTATTTCAAGTCACGTTTTAATCAAATTCTTATTAATATCAAGTAACATGTACCCAGTTTCCAAACTGGGGTAGAAAGTTTTCTTGGTTCGTTTATTTTTATGAAGTCAGGAGCCCGCCTGGATAACAGAGGAATACATTCAGTTCAAGTTCAGTAGTCAGGAGCCCGCCTGAATAACAGAGGTGATACATTCAATTTCAAGTTTCGGAAGTCAGGAGTCCGCCTGGAGAATAGAGACATACAATTCAAGTTTCAGCAATCAGGAGCCCGCCTGAAGAACAGAGGTGATACAATTCAAATTTTTAGTTCTCAATTGATTTCTTTGTCTTTTTGAAGTCAGGAACCCGCCTGAAGAACAGAGGTATACAATTCAAGTTTCGAAAATCAGGAGCCCGCTGGATAATAGAGGAATACATTTCAAATTTCAGAAGTCAGGAGTCCGCCTGGAGAATAGAGACATATAATTCAAGTTTCGGAAATCAGGAGCCCGCCTGTATAATAGAGTCAGGAGCCCGCCTGGATAACAGAGGAATACATTCAATTTCAAGTTCAGCAGTCAGACGCCCACCTGGAGAACAAGGGAAAACAACTCAAGTTTCTAGGGAAAAAAGTTCGAGTTTCAGGGAAAATGGTTCAAAGTGTAAGGGAAAATAGTGTCAAGTAACAAGGGAGGACAGTTCAGGTTCAGCAATCAGGCGCCCACCTGAAAAAAAAAGGGAATTCAATTCAGAATGCAATTCAGAAGTTGATGAAGGATGTGAGCTGCTCAAGACATGGCCGAGGTCACAAGCACTACATGTCCGGTCCTGACCCAGAAGCTGTAGAAGAACGAGCTAGCACCTGCAGCTAACAAGTGTCAAGGTTCAAAGCTAAAGTCTGTATGAAGAACCATTCAAGACTCAAGATCAAGCTTCAGAAGACTTATAGATAGGAATTTTGTAGCTCGTAGTCGATAGGCTTAGCTAGTCTTTTTCATCTTTTGATTTTTGATGTAATAACAGGGACCGCAGACCGGAACCTCGACGAAACGGCACCTCGACCGGATCTCCACCTCGGCATACTCTATCACCTCACTCATTTCTGAACTACACGTTGCTTGATTCCTTTATAGCCAAGGATATGTAGGCAGCTCAAATGCCAGAGCTCGGTCGCATCCCCCTTTTCTCTTAGTCTTAGTCTCTCCAAATAAGGGTCGGGTCAAAAACCTGTCTAGTCAGTCTTTATCTGAAAACTCTGTACATTTCCAGTCAAAGAGGGGCAGCTGTAGACATGTAATTTTTGACCCTCCCCAAGATCTTTTATATATTAGCGTAAAATATTTAATTTAGGCATAATATAGATATTTTAATTAATTTTGACTCTTTTACTTTATTTTAGTACAAGAAAACAAAAATTACAAAAAAAAATAAGTTAATTAATATTTTGTAGTCATTTTTAATCTAAAAAAATATATATAAAATTGTATCGTATTTTTATTTTTAATATAATGTTTGAAAATACAAAAAATAGATTTGTTTTAATGGTTAGTTTTGTTTTAATAATTATTTTTATAGTAGGACTAATTAATAAATGGGCGCGTATTTTTAATCTTATTCGCGGCAAAAGAATAGAACTTGGGCTCGAGCAACCCATCTTTAGGCCTAATTTTGGACCTAGCCCACAATTGCCAAGCCCATAATTCCTAGGCTCATACCCCTTAACCTAAAACCCTACCACTAACCTAGACCTATATATATTAAACAAAGCCTAAAAACTAAAGGGGAGTTGAAGGAAAAGCAGCAAAGCTGCGCATGAAGAAGAAAGCTTCTTCGTTTAAGAAGCTATTACGAGCAGCAGCTAGAACAAGCTGCGCAACACAAACGACCTCCCCCCCCCCCCCCGACCATCATCTTCTTCACGACCCACCATCCCTGCGTCGTCTTCTTCACGACCCACCACCCTTGCGTCGTCTTCTTCGAGCACACGGCCCCCACCCCCTCCATGTCTTCGTCTTCTCCAAACGCACCCCACTGTCGTTCTCTTCTTCTTCAGTAACAGCCAGCATCCAGCAGCTCTATTGACGACCACCGTTCAGCTCACCATCATCGCCGGACCTCTTCACGTCCACCAACGACCATCCTCACGCAAGCTTGAACCAAACAGCCATCTCTACCTTTTTCTTTCAGCCATAACACACCCAAACTACCCCATCCATCAACTACTCTCATGCCTCCAAACTCCATGGAAGCAACTGAATAGAGCTCCAAAATGAGCTGACAACTCCCAGTAAACTCGCTTGTAAACCACTCCGAAGGAGCCTCGGAAAACAGTCCAAAATCCGGCTAGGAATCAGAAAAAAAGGAGTGTCTCATTTCTTGCCCAGATTCGCGGAATAATGCGCCTAGTTCATCTCATTATTGTTTCGTTCAAAATCCGGCAGAGTCCGTTTGTTTTTCCATCGGAGTTCCTGTTTTTCCGGTGAGGTTGGCGATTTGTCGAGGTACTATCGTTGGTTTTCGATTTGAGTTCTGTCCAGAGGTCGTCAGATTCATTTCTTTTGTCGCACCTCCTTTTTCCGCGCCCGCGGGGCGCTTAGGGAGTTTCCTCCAATTAAAGGATAGTCGAAACGGGATTTGTTTATTTGTTTCAGAGTCGCCACCTGGGAATTTTAAGGCGTCCCAAGTCACCAGTTTTAATCCCTGAATCGAGGAGAATATGACTCTGTTTGTTATTCTGCGAACCAGAAATCCTGAGTAAGGAATTCTATTAATCCGGAAGAAGGTGTTAGGCATTTCCGAATTCCGTGGTTCTAGCACGATCGCTTAACTGTTTTTATTCTTGGCTTATCTTGATTTTACATTTTTTATTGCAGGATTTTGTCACCGCTTTTGTTTATTGTTTCCAATTATATAAACGAAATACGCGTACGTATATTCGTATTATATACCTTTTATAATTACAGAGGATCGTGCCACGCATACGTGTACACAATAAAATCTACCATATTATAGTTTTTATTACAAATTCATATGTTCGAGATTTAAAATAAAATTAAGAACGTCATCACCCTTATATTTAAACAGTGAACTGCACATCCCGGGTTATATGAAACTATTTTACATCCTCGGAGAAATCCCTTTTATTAAATATTCACTCGAAGTTGCGCGAACGCATAATCCGAATTTGCTTTTAAAAATATAATCAGGTTACGCGAACGCATCAATAATCGCGCAAAATATTCTTAATGGTATTATAGATTTTCCACAAATTGTTTATTATATTTACATTTTTATGTGAAAATCATGAGAAATTCCCTTTTTTAAGATACCCTTAAATTCTTTGAAAAGAATTCATAATTATTAAATGTTGACCGTTGATTATATTTTTCGCGTATTAACTATATTCCTCCAAGCCATTCAAATTTTAGGAGTAAAAATAAATAAAGTATGATTAATACTACCATTTCTCTCGCAAATCCAATATATGTATACCCGAAAAGTGAATTGCATGTGAAACTAAAAAATTTGATTTATGAAAGGAAGAGATGTTTTTGAAGAATTTTCATTATTTTATTTAATGCAAACTCTATTTCTACATACCCTTGATATAAAATGTTGCAATTTGTGCTTATACATCGCATCTCATTCTCATATGCTTGTTTTTAATCCAAAATTATAATTGCTTAGTTAATTTGTTTATAACGATAAATAATCAAATTGATGAGAAAGGGGTTATTATTCGAATTGATTCAATAAAATTGTATTACATGCAACATAGTTGTGCGCCTAAACATTCATAATATTCTAACATCGTAACGAGCTATACCAACTCACCTTACTCATATGATTATATATATACCTGTCATCATGCCATATATGAACATATAACTTATATCAATCTAAACAAAATCATATTTTTACAAGATATACTAATAATGTAACTTCTTGATACTTCCATTCTACTTTACATTTAGCTAAAGATATTACGGGATGTAATCAATGGCCCATTTTTATGTCATATTCCCTATTTTGACAATTCAAATATAACTATACTAATGAGATTTTGAAATGGATAACATTATTACAAACTTTTATACGAATTTCAAAATAAGGCAATTAACTTATAGCCATCGTGTTGAATTCACCACTAATTAACCAACACGAAATAAAACTGAAATTTAAACTAAAGGACTTAGATAAGTAGAAAGCAGACTTATAACTCCAAACTTCATTTATTTGCCGTGTTGAAACTTTTCACAACATGAGTTTAAAAGGTATGTACCTGGAAATGAAGGTAGAAGGAGTAAATTTCAGCAGTAGCAGCAGTAACAAAATCAGCAGAATAACAGTCTTTCCACAGATTTGAGCAATAATAAGACCCGAGGAAACCAAATGCACAGTAACAGTATTTTTAAAGAAATTTCAGATTTTTAACTGAACAATGAGATCGAACAAATCCGGACAGATTTAATGAAAAGAATAATATTTCTGATTTTGAGACTTAGAACAAAGCAGACTGAAAAAGCTTTCAATTTCAAAACACAGAATCAACTTCAATACTGACTTCCGTGGCAGAATTCTGTTTTAATGTTTCTGTTTTCCTTTCTTTCTATCTTCCCTTTCAGATTTCTGATTCTGCTTGTGATTTTCCTCTCTCAAATTTATCTTTTCCCTCTGTGTATCTCTCTTAAAATCTCCCTCAAAAATCTGATCCTTAAATCAGTCCCAATCCCCCCTCTCTTATACACGTCTGCCCCTCTTTTTTAGCCTGCTGTCTGGACCCCTTTCTTGTTTTAAAAATCAGAAAGTTCCATTAAAATCTTCTTTTAAATACTTTAAATCCTATTAAGTGATCTTATCCTGATTTTCAGCAGCCCCATTACCCTTTGTTTCCCATTATCACATTAAATAATAGCCATTAACTTTCCACTTTCAACCCACTATACTATCATATTACCCTTACTGTTCTATCCCAGAAATCCTACTGTAATTACTGTTACTACTGCCTTTAAACTTAAATTCAGAATCTGATACAAAACAGATTAAAAATCTGTTCAAACCTAACTATCAACCTGAATTAAAACAGCTAATACCAATTCTCTTAAGTTCTGGACTGAATCTTAACTGAGAATGTACTTTTTCTAATACAATGGTATCTAATCAATACTTGTGAAATTGAGTTTAAGCCTAACATCACAATAACATTACACTGAATTCAGTACAATAATTCAAACTGAACTTCAACTTTTGAACTAAAATCAAACAAACAGGAGCATTGTCAATATACTGACAATGCCCTGAAACTTAATGTTCAGGAAACAATATACATACAACATTTATTCTGACAGACTTATTGATTTACAAACGAGTATTAATTAAACTGATTATCTACAACATTTGTCAACAAACAGTCTATAGAAACAGATTGTTTTCAATCAGTATTATCATAAACGAGAATTCATAATATAACTAATCGACGAACTTAATTGAGTCGATTACACACATTGTAAATAATCATACTGACAGAAACAATGGTATAATTAGGATCAAATAGACGGGTATAAGGCAGAATCACAGAATTGACTAGAAAATTATGAAAAATTAAACAGACTAATGAAACAAACAAAAAATACACGTAGAATACACATAAGAAATAGAAAAAATACCTCTGAACCTTCAAATTCAACCGGACTCAAACTCAACTTGGATTCGGACTTTTTGAAATCAAACAGACCTTAGTCGAAGTATTTTCAACTGAAAATACTTCGACTAAGGTCGATTAAACCTCAATCCCTCGTTTGAATTGAAAAAATTCCAAGATTGGAAAATTTTTAGGGTTTCAGATTTTGGATCTTAAATCCGAACACTTCTGGGCAGATTCGAAGGGAACCAAAGATGACACAAGGGTGAGGGAAGCCTAGGGGTCATTTGGTGTTAATTTGAAAGGAATCTGAGTGAGTTCATTTTTGATTCGAACCTTCAAAAGAAGATTCGAAGAGTTCTGAGGGGATTCAAACCAAACCAACACTAGATCCATAGCTAGGGTATCTAGGGGAAGCTGTGGTGTTATTTTGGAAGCCATTGGAAAGGGTTGAGTTTTCAGACCAACCTTCGATTTAATATTCGAAGAGTTGGGGTCTGATTCGAAAGAAACTAAGGTCAGATCCGTGAAGAGGGGGTTGTGAGGAGTCTGGGGTGTTAAGGTGGTGACCGGCAGCGTTGTTGCCGCCGGGTTTCAGGCGGTGGGATGCTAGGGAGGCTAGGGTTAGGGGTGTGGTTCGGGGAAGATGATGAATAGTAAGGAAGGGGGGGTGCTTAGTTAGGGGGCCGGGGTAGTGGTTTGGGACTTTATATAGGGAAGGGGTGGAGGGATATTGACCGTCCGATCAAGTAAGATTCACGGTCAGGATCATCTCACTTAACCAAACGATGTCGTTTGGTTTAAGTCGGGGGAAAGGGTCAGCCCGGGGGTGAAATGGATCGGGTTTGGGTGAATTCCTGAGGCCGTTGGATCAAAATAGAGGAACGGTTCAGATTTGATAACTTAAAACGTCGTCGTTTCATTTAAGAAATGGCTGAACTGGACCGTTTGATTGAAACGAATCAATGGCCCAGATTTGAAGTACCCATACGGCGTCGTTTAGGTTTGTTCAAATTGGACCGGACATGGGGATGTTGGATTGGGTTGTGGGATTCATTTTGTTTGGCCTGGATTTAGGTCCAGGTCCGATTTTTACTTTTATAACTTATTTTTCATTTTCTAATTTGAATTCCTAATTTTAATTATAAAACAATTTTACCCTCACAAAAATATTAATTACTTTTTTAACAATTATTAACACATAGACAAAGCGTTAAACACACAGTGAAACATTAAAACTAGAACAAATGCATATTTTTGTGATTTTATTTCAATTATCTTTTAAATGCATAATTAAATCCTAGATATACATGCAACATGTGTTTTTTATTTTCGTTTAATTATAACAAAGTTAACATTTACGGACAAAACACAAACAATTAATAAATGCAACACAAATTCTAAAAATTGCACACTAAGCAAAAAATTGTTTCATATTTTTTTTTTTTTTATTTTGGAGTAATTTTCGTGAGGCAAAAATCACGTGCTCACAGCTGCCCCTCTTTGTGCGGAAACTCGAAGAGTTTTCGTGCAAAGATAAAGTGAGCGGATACGAGCGATTTTTGCCCGTTCAAATACTACGTGGGAAGCATTTTTTGAAAGATTTGACCAAACCTCTGCTTCAAAGGTTTCCTACATATCCTTGGCTATAAAGGAATCAGGTCAATGTAGTTCGGGAAGTTTAGGGTAGCTGGGACTACCGTGGGACTGTGATGTTACTGCTGTTTCGTGCTGCTTTTACTGCTTGCTGACCTCCTTATTACACCCTGCTTCAAAGGTAATACAAAAAGCTAAACTAGCCTATGGTACATGAATTATAAAATCTTATCTAGATCATGTCATTGCGTTCCTTGTTGTCTTGATATCATGGTGACTCTTGGGCATTTGGCTTATTCCGTATTCCTTTTCATTGTGTCCCATATTTTCTTTATCTGTTTGGGACTCTTGTTATTTCCTGCTGGGGACTTTGTTGGACTCCTCTGCTTTATTGACTCTAAGTGTGCTCCTTTCTCATATGAGCGGGCTTTTGATTTCAACACTTCAATTGTATTCCCTTGTTCTCCAGGTGGGTGCCTGACTTCTGCTGCTTTAATTGTATTCCCTTGTTCTCCAGGTGGGCGCCTGACTGCTGCTTCAAATATATTCCCTTGTTCTCCAGGTGGGCGCCTGACTGCTTCTTTTCTTTGTCCTTATTCTCCAGGTGGACGTCTGACTTCTTCAATTCTTCATCCTCATTCTCCAGGTGGACGCCTGATTTCTTCTTAAATTCTTTATCCTCATTCTCCAGGTGGACGCTTGATTTCTTCAATTCTTCATCCTCATTCTCCAGGTGGACGCCTGATTTCTTCAATTCTCATCCTCATTCTCCAGGTGGACGCCTGATTTCTTCTTTAATTTTTTCATCCTCATTCTTCAGGTGGACGCCTGATTTCTTCAATTCTTCATCCTCATTCTCCAGGTGGACGCCTGATTTCTTCAATTCTTCATCCTCATTCTCCAGGTGGACGCCTGATTTCTTCAATTCTTTCATCCTCATTCTCCAGGTGGACGCCTGATTTCTTCTTAAATTCTTTATCCTTATTCTCCAAGTGGACGCCTGATTTCTTCTTACTTCTTCTTTTCATCCTCATTCTCCAGGGGACGCCTGATTTCTTCTTAATTCTTTCATCCTCATTCTCCAGGTGGACGCCTGATTTCTTCTTAAATTCTTCATCCTCATTCTCCAGGTGGACGCCTGATTTCTTCCATTCTCATCCTCATTCTCCAGGTGGACGCCTGATTTTCTTCAATTCTTTATCCTCATTCTCCAGGTGGACGCCTGATTTCTTCAATTCTCATCCTCATTCTCCAGGTGGACGCCTGATTTCTTCTTAATTTCTTCATTCTCATTCTCCATGTGGACGCCTGATTTCTTCAATTCTTTGTCCTTGTTCTCCAGGTGGACGCCTGATTTCTTCTTAAATTCTTCATCCTCATTCTCCAGTGGACGCCTGATTTCTTCAATTCTTTGTCCTTGTTCTCCAGGTGGACGCCTGATTTCTTTAATTCCTTCATCCTCATTCTCCAGGTGGACGCCTGATTTCTTCAATTCTTTGTCCTTGTTCTCCAGGTGGACGCCTGATTTCTTCAATTCTTCATCCTCATTCTCCAGGTGGACGCCTGATTTTTTTAATTCTTCATCCTCATTCTCCAGGTGGACGCCTGACTTCTTCTTCAATTTTTCATCCTCATTCTCCAGGTGGACGCCTGATTTCTTCAATTCTTCATCCTCATTCTCTAGGTGGACGCCTGATTTCTTTTTAATTCTTTTCATCGGGTTTTTCCTGACTCAAATGTTGTTTTTGCCCCTGTTTTAAAATCAAAGAAAACTTTGTTAGTTTTAAAACAGGATGGTTAACTGGGCATTCTTGCCGACGGTGGGGCTTCTCTGTCTTGTTTTGTTGCCTTGAAATGGTTGAAAAGACTGCTTGTCCTTGTAATTGATCCTTAACTATAGGATTCCCCTCTGTATGTTTTCCTTCAAACCCTTTTAACCGTAATCATATGTTCTCCTGACATTGCTGATCCGCTTTTGATTCCATTTTTCTTTTACCCATAACTTATTATTTTTATTACCTCTTGCCCATCATGGCCGTATTTTTGTCCTATGCAACCTTGAATCTTGGTAGTATACCTTGACATTCTTTCTTATTTGTTTGGAACAAAAACTCACCTCAAAGCTTTAGAAGAGTAAGATTATTAGTGACGAAAACATGACGATTTCGACAATCTAGAATGAAAAGAAAAATCCAATTTTGGATGATTTTTTGGGGAAGGAATAAAGGACTTATCTGATTGGAGTCACTGGCGCCAATGATCATGGCATGCAATTTGGATTAATCAACCCAGTATTTTAATCAATCTCCTTTCAATTGTCTCATTTTTGTTTTCCCCAAAATTTCCATAACCCAACTTCATTTTTCATTTTACAGACCTGTTTGTCTTGCAATATCTCAAAGAGTTTTCACCGACAAACCTTCCTTATTTGTTCATTTCTTACTCCTTTTCGCCTTATGGTGCCTGCGAAGGTTTTCACCAATAAGACTCTCTCATTTTTATTTCTCTCAACTTCCGTCATGTTATGGTGCCCGTGTGGGTTTTCACCTATAAGACTCTCTCATTTTTTTACTTTCTTTTCTTGTTCGTACCAGAGTGTTATGAACCATCTTCATTTGCTTGACTCAGCATTTTTCTAAGATTGATCGAAAGGGTCTTTTTGGTATGCTATTGGAAATGGAAAGGTATCAAAAGCTAAACAGTTTTGATATGGGTTTAAAATTACAACTCTTGGACTCTTTTTCTTATTTCTGATACAATTCCTGCCCCAGTTTCTTGATTGGGGTCTCTTGATGTTTCTTTTCGTGCATATTATGCCTATTATGCATATTATGCACCCTATGACCGAGCCGTGAGGCGCCTACGTATCCTCTTTGAGGAATCAGGTCAAACGTAGTTCACTAAATAATAGTGATTTTTTTTTTAATATTATTTCATATTTGATTTTCATTGATTCCAAGAGAGGGTAGGAAAGAAACAAATATGGCTCAAAAAGGGAAAGCAAAGGGTATAGTGTTTGGATAGCAGAATAAATTGCCTTTGTCATTCCAATCTTCGAAATAATGCTAAATACAAACATTCAAAAAATTATGCATAATATCTCTTTACCGCGTCAGAATTGATCGCCATGTCTATGCATTTGCCTTCAATATCTGTTAAGCATAGTGCACCAGTCGATAATACTCTGGTCACAATGAATGGTCCTTGCCAATTCGGGGCAAATTTGCCTTTTGCCTCAACCTGATGTGGAAGAATACGTTTCAGCACATGTTGACCCACTTCAAACTTTCGTGGACGCACCTTTTTGTTGTATGCTCTTGCTATTCTTCTTTGATATAATTGACCATGACATACTGCAGCCAATCGTTTTTCATCAATCAAGTTTAACTGTTCCAGACGGGTTTTGACCCATTCATCATCATCAATCTTTGCTTTGGCGATGATCCGAAGGGAAGGAATCTCAACTTCTGCCGGAATTACTGCTTCAGTGCCATATACCAACAAATAAGGAGTTTCTCCTACTGAAGTGCGAACAGTAGTGCGGTATCCTAATAATGCAAATGGTAATTTTTCATGCCATTGTCTTGAACCTTCTACCATTTTCCGAAGTATCTTCTTTATGTTTTTGTTGGCTGCCTCGACTGCTCCATTCGCCTTGGGCCGATATGGGGTAGAGTTGCGATGTGTAATCTTAAACTGTTGACATCCTTCCTTTATTAAGTTGATGTTAAGATTAGCACCGTTATCTGTGATGATTACCTTTGGGATTCTGAATCGACATATGATATTTGAGTGGACAAAATCGACCACAGCTTTCTTGGTCACTGATTTGAATGTCTTGGCCTCAACCCATTTGGTAAAATAATCAATGGCTACCAGAATGAACCTGTGCCCATTGGATGCTGCCGGCTCAATTGGTCCTATCACATCTATGCCCCAGGCAACGAAGGGCCATGGTGCCGACATTGTGTGCAACTCGGATGGTGGAGAATGAATCAAATCTCCGTGTATCTGGCATTGATGACACTTGCGCACAAAACTGATACAATCTCGCTCCATGGTAAGCCAATAATAACCAGCTCGGAGGATTTTTTTGGACAGTACATATCCACTCATGTGGGGTCCGCAAACTCCCGAATGTACTTCAGACATGACAACCGTAGCTTGTCTGGCATCTATGCATCTTAATAATCCAAGGTCTGGTGTTCTTTTATACAAAACTCCTCCGCTTAAGAAGAATCCATTTGCCAATCGCCTAATGGTCCTCTTTTGATCTCCTATGGCTTGTGCGGGATATATCCCCATCTTGATATACTCCTTGATGTCGTGGAACCATGGTTCACCATCAAATTCTTCTTCAACCATATTGCAATAAGCGTGCTGATCGTGGACTCGAATATGTAGTGGATCCATATAAGCTTTGTCTGGATGGTGCAACATTGATGCCAAAGTAGCCAATGCATCGGCAACCTCATTATGAATCCTTGGAATATGCCGGAATTCCACTGATTGAAACCGTTGACAAAGATCATGTAGACATTGTCGGAATGGTATGAGCTTTAAGTCTCGGGTTTCCCATTCTCCTTGAATTTGGTGTACCAGAAGATCCGAATCTCCCATGACTAAAATTTCTTAGATACCCATGTCTGCGGCTAGCCTTAACCCCATAATACAAACTTCATATTCAGCCATATTATTGGTGCAATAAAATCGCAGTTGAGCCGTAATAGGATAGTGATGCCCTATTTCAGAGATGATTACAGCTCCTATCCCGACTCCTTTCATGTTAGCAGCTCCATCGAAGAAAAGTTTCCAACCAGATTTTTCAATTCTCTCCATCTCGTCGATATGCATTATTTCTTCATCAGGAAAATAGGTTTTCAACGGCTCGTACTCCTCGTCGACCGGGTTTTCAGCTAAATGATCAGCCAATGCTTGGGCTTTCATTGCAGTTCGAGTCACATAGATGATGTCAAATTCTGTGAGCAATATCTGCCACTTTGCAAGTCTTCCCGTTGGCATAGGCTTTTGAAAAATATATTTCAATGGATCCAGACGCGAAATGAGATAAGTGGTGTAGGAAGACAAATAGTGTTTCAACTTCTGAGCTACCCACGTTAGGGCGCAACATGTCTTCTCCAGATGAGTATATTTAACCTCATAAGCTGTGAATTTCTTGCTAAGGTAGTAGATGGCCTGTTCTTTTCTACCAGTGAGGTCATGTTGCCCCAATACACAACCAAATGAATTTTCCAAGACCGTCAAGTAAAGAATCAGAGGTCTTCCTGGCTCTGGCGGGACCAACACGGGTGGGTTTGACAGGTATCCTTTTATCTTATCAAACGCTTCTTGACACTCATTGGTCCATTTGACCGCAGCATCCTTTTTCAACAATTTAAAAATTGGCTCACAGGTTGTTGTGAGCTGAGCAATAAACCTGCTGATGTAATTTAACCTTCCCAACAAACTCATTACTTCAGTTTTGTTCCTTGGAGGTGGCAGTTCTTGGATGGCTTTGATTTTTGATGGATCTAGCTCGATGCCTCGCCGACTGACTATGAATCCCAGCAACTTTCCAGATGGAACTCCAAATGCGCATTTGGCAGGGTTAAGCTTGAGGTTGTACCTGCGAAGTCTTAAGAAGAATTTCCTCAAATCCCCAACGTGGTTGGCCTGATGCTTTGATTTTATGATCACATCGTCCACGTATACCTCAATCTCCTTGTGTATCATATCATGAAACGCCGTGGTCATTGCTCTCATGTAGGTTGCTTCGGCGTTCTTCAAACCGAATGGCATTACCCGGTAGCAATAAGTTCCCCATGGTGTGATGAATGTTGTCTTTTCTGCATCCTCTTCATCCATTAGAATTTGATGATACCCGGCATAACAATCCACGAAAGATCCTATATCATGCTTGGCACAATTATCGATCAAAATATGGATATTGGGTAATGGGAAATTATCTTTCGTACTTGCTTTGTTGAGATTGCGGTAATCGACGCATACTCTAATTTTGTCGTCTTTCTTGGGCACAGGAACGATATTAGCTAACCAAACAGGATATCGAGTGACTCGAATGACCTTTTCTTCCAACTGTTTGGTGATTTCTTCCTTAATTCTCATACTCATATCAAACTTGAACTTTCTCAACTTTTGTTTGACAGGAGGCACCGTTGGACCAGTGGGCAATTTGTGAACTACTAAGTCATTGCTCAAACCTGGCATGTCGTCATACGACCATGCAAAAACATCTTTGAATTCTATGAGTGTTTTAATTAACTCTTCCCGTATCTCTTGTTCAAGGTGGACACTTATTTTAGTCTCTTGGATGTTATCTGTGTCCCCTATATTGATGTCTTCGGTATCACCCAAGTTAGGTTTGGTTTTTTCTTCAAAATGAATTAACTCTTTACTAATCTCTTCGAAAGCCTCATCCTCATCATATTCTGATTCATAATCACAATATATTTCTTGAATTATTATTTCGGAACCAGATTGATTTTTAAGACTGGGCTGAGGATTCCTCATGCATGCCATATCATTAGAGCCAGCGTAAAAAGAACTGTATAGAAAAAGAAGAAAGGGAAAAAGAAAACTATCAGGAATGATAAAGGAAACTGTATTTTATTGGATGCTGAAAGATAACAAGGTTTGCACACTTCAAACAAACTGCAAGATAAGCATTGGGATTACAACCCTGAGGTAACCCAAACAAACTGAAAGAAAATCAAAAATAAACTACCAAGACTCCTTTCGAATGGGGAGAGGAGTGGCTTTCCAATTATTAAGCTTTGTTTCTGGCCCAACGAATTGAACTTCTGCGTTGCTACACCCTTCTCCGCTTTCCAACATATTCACATTATTAAAAAATTTCTCGAATCTTTCAATTAATTCCTCATCAGGATTGACCCGGGATTTAGGAATTGTTGTTATCGGGCGATTTTTATCATCGGTCTTGACAAAAGACTTTGACAGATGTGGGACTGGTTTTGGAAGAACCCATGCCTTGTGTTTCAGCTTTCTGGCCTTTTTCACATCGGTGATAGTGGGTATAAATCCCAAACCAAATGTTCCCCAGTTCTCGGGGAGAGATACTGGTTGTATAATTCCTTGCAAAGATGAGCCCAGACCTTTGCCGGGTATAAAACCATTTTTTAACATTTCATAGGCTACCATGACTGATGTAGAGGTTATCCTTGGATTCGGAAGGTACTTCCCCTCTGGAATTTTCTCTACCGACACTATATCGGACAATTGGTATACCCATGGTCCCTGGTCATTTTCTATTCCCTCGACCGGTACAATGGCACTGCTGTGAGCATTTAAATTTTCTTCCCCATGCACAACTATTTCTTAATGATCCCATTCAAACTTGACCGCCTGGTGTAGTGTTGACGGGACTGCTTTAGCAGCATGGATCCATGGTCGACCCAACAACAAGTTGTAAGAAACAGTTATGTCCAACACTTGAAATTCCATTGTGAATTCAACTGGCCCTATTGTTAGTTCCAACACTATGTCGCCACATGAATCTCTGCTTCCACCGTCAAACCCCCGTACGCAAATACTATTCTTCTGGATCCTCTCTTCTTTGATTTTCAATTTGCTTAAAATGGAGAGAGGGTAGATGTTTGCACTTGACCCGTTGTCAATTAATACCCGGGTTACTACAGAGTTTTCACATTTCACGGTGAGGTAAAGAGCTCTGTTGTGCTCGGTACCTTCCACAGGCAATTCATCATCAGAAAATGTAATTCTGTTTGCCTCAAAGATTCTGTTGGCTATTCTTCCCAAATGATTTACAGAGATTTTTTCAGGAACATGAGCCTCATTCAGGATTTTCATCAAAGCCAGACGGTGCTCCTCTGAATGGATCAGTAATGACAATAATGAAATTTGAGCGGGCGTCTTCTTTAGTTGATCCACAACAGAATAGTCATGGAGTTTCATTTTTCTTAAAAACTCTTCCGCTTCTTCTTCCGTCACAGCTCTCTTTATTGGTGTTGGATTAATTTTAGTTTTTCTTAACTCTTTGGGAGTAAAACATCTTCCCGAACGAGTCAAGCCTTGCACCTCACACACTTCTTCCTTGACTTCTTTTCCCTTGTACATTACAGTCACCCGTTCATAGTTCCATGGAATGACCTTGTTGTTGATCACTGGTAGCTGGGTTACAGGTGTGATAATAACCCGATCTGTACGGGCTCCTTCCACGACTACAATGGGTTTACTGGCAACCTCTGGTACTATCACTTTAAACCTTTCTTGCTTTGTGGCCACCTTGCTCGAAAACCCTTTTTCGATTATCACAGATGGTTCATCACCATTTTTGTTCTGCTTAGGTACCGGCTTCTCCTCTGTTAACTGCTTATCTGGCTTGGCTTCATGAGACCTGATCATCATGACAGTTTGTGACGGCTTCTTTGTCTCCCCATCAGCTTGTATAATTTCTATCATATTGGCCTCCTGATGGGCTGACATTGGATTTCTGTTGATATTGGGAGTTTCGGGGTTTTGAACCTCGATTTTATTAGTATCAATCAGCTCTTGTATTGCATTTTTCAAATGCCAGCATTTTTCCGTATCATGGCCTGGTGTACCGGAACAATACTCACAGCTAATGGTGTAGTCCAGATTCTTTGGAGGAGGATTGGGTAGCTTGGATTGTATTGGTCTTAGCATGTCCAGCTGTCTCAACCTGTGGAACAGACTGGTGTATGACTCTCCCAATGGAGTGTAGGTTTTCTTTTTCTGTTCTCTTTCTCCCCTGAATGCTGGCCTAGGCCTGAAACCTGGTCCGGGATAGGCTCGTGGGTAAGTACTTGGTATGGCAGGAGCACGCCAATTAGCGTGAACAGGTGGCTGATTGTATGCTTGTGCATGGTTAATGGAAAAGTGAGGCTCTGACGGGTGATAGTAGTGTTGGGATGAATCGCGGTGGTAAGTTGATTGGCGAGGTCGTTGTTGATTATAGTAAGGCAGTGAACTTCTGGGTCCCGACCAAATTCCTAAATCAACTACCGCTGCTTCCTCCCTCTTCTTTCTTCCGATTCCTCCTACCTCGCCTTGAATAGCTTGAGTAGTTGCCTTAATTGCTGAATAGCTCATAATTTTATTTGTCTTGAGGCCTTCTTCCACTATACCTCCCATCTTTACTACTTCGTTGAATGATTTCCCTACCGCTGAAACCAAATGGGCATAGTAAGTTGGTTCCAAGGCTTGGAGGAAGTAGTCTACCATTTCACTCTCCTTCATAGGAGGATCCACTCTTGCTGCCTGTTCTCTCCACCGAAAGCCATACTCTCTGAAACATTCATTGTGTTTCTTCTCAAACTTTGTCAAAGATAATCGATCTGGGATGATTTCCAGATTGTATTGGAAATTGTATGCGAATGCCTGTGCCAGGTCATCCCAGGTGTACCATCTCCCATGGTCCAGGCGTGTATACCACTCCAAAGCTGATCCGCTCAAACTTTGACTGAAGTAAGCCATCAATAATTTGTCCTTTCCCCCAGCTCCTCGCATCTTGCTGCAGAAACCCCTTAAGTGGGCTACTGGGTCGCCGTGCCCATTGTATAGGTCAAATTTAGGCATCTTGAAGCCAACTGGTAATTGTACATTTGGGAATAAGCACAAATCCTTGTATGCTACACTGACTTGCCCACCTAATCCTCGCATGTCTCTGAACGATTGTTCTAGACTTTTGACCTTCCTGAACATCTCTTCTTGTTCAGCATTTTTGGCCGGCTTGTCAATTTCGGTTGGGAGGTCAAAACGAGGAGTAGTTGAATGGGTTTCAGAGGCTTTGAGGGTCGGCTCCGGGGGTAATATTGGTTGTCCTGGGCCTGGAATGTAGGCTCACTAGGAGATTTGTGGAATGTAGCTGTGGGAGGTGCCACAAAGACAGGAGTTGCAGGTGGAGGAAAATATGGAATTGGTTTAGGAGGGGGAGACTGCAGTGTCTGAGAGGTGGTGCCTCGGTAGTGTTGGTAGATGGGGAAATTTGGGGATAATTCAGTGGTAAGATTATCCTGAGTTTGGGTCATTGACGGAGCAGGGTTGGTTGGGTAGGATGGGGGTAACTGCCCTGTAGACCAGGCTTGGTACATCTCAGCCATTTGCTGCTTGAGTTTAAACATCTCTTCTTTCATTTTCTCGACGTCCATCTCCTCTAGCTCAATACCTGTGTCAACATCTGGGATAGACATACTTTCGGGTATTGGTCCTTTTGATCTCGTGTGATAATGATAATATGCCAGTATACTCTTTAGAGAAACTAACTGCTTGAATTCTGGAAATGAACAAACTTGTTAGTTTTGAGAGTTTAACACATATATAATTACACGTTGAGATGCAATGCTCCTAGACAAATAATCCCTTTCTATTATGCATTTGCTCGGTTGCTTGTATCGTCCCAGCTTTCTTGAAATTTTTATTGTTATTCACTTTTAATATATATCTTTTATTGTGGTGGTCGAATCTTATAGAGATTGCCTACGTATCATGCCCCCGCATGAATTAGACCTTGCGTAGTTCGGACATAAGGCAAACACTTTTATTCATTATACAAAGATGGAATTACATTTGAAAACTTTAAGAAAATGATTTGAAACACACACACTTAAATAAAAATAAAGATACAATTCTTAACATCTCACAACATGCCCCACTTTCCACTTTTGTTGTCAATTATTGGATTATCTGCTCAATGTGGGGCTTGACCTGGATGACCTCCCAGCGTACGATACATCCTTTCCAACTCCATTTCTAGATGGCGGGCAAAAATGGGTGCATGCTCTGTAAACCTTTCATAATCCATTCCTTGGCAGTTTACATAACTTTGAGAGGTGTAGACCGCCAGGTCGTGAATTTGTGCCCTGAAATCCTGGAGACGTTGGTCTTGGTTCTGCAATTGCTGCTGGCGAGTGGTGGCTATATCTCTGACACGGTTTTCACGATCTAGAGCTGACTCTAATAGAGCTTGGAGTCTGGCCTACTCTAATCTTGCCTGCGCTCTTTCCTTGTTGATGTCTACTTGTTGATGTTCTCTGTTGCATCTTCTTGCCTCTTCTAGTTGTGCACGAAGTTGGTCTTCTGATTGTATCCAATGGTCTTTTTCCTTCTTGAATTGTGCCCTGTCTTCTTCGGATTGCCTTACTTGGCGTTCCTTATTAGATCTGGCCTCTTCGTTCAATTGTTGGATTCTTTCTTTAGCTTTGCTCAACGCCCTTTCGTTTTTCGCAAGAATGGAATCATAATCTTGCATTCTTTCAAAAATATTGGCGATGGTTTTTTGATCCTTCCAACTCCTCTATGGTGTTTCAGAAACTCTTTTCATTTTTTGGAATCGAGCGTGAAGATTTTCATTCTCACAAGCTAGACTCTTATTCTCGCCTTCGGCTTCTTGTGCTTGCAAATCTTTCTCCAGACTGAGGCTCCTCAGATTTTCCTTTAGGGCATGGATAGTTGCTTTGTACCCTTTTTCCTTTTCTCCCCAAATCAATCGCTCTTGGATTTTATCATTAAAGCTTTGAACATGGGATCTTTTTGTTGGCCTACTTAGCTCAGTTTCTGGTACATCATCCACGCGAGACCGTTTCTCGAACCACCTTGCATACCCGGGATTTATTTCACCCCTTGTAGTGTCTGGGACTTGAGTATCACTTTTCAAGTATCGACATCCATTCCACATTTGCTGAATTAAAGCCTCGGGAATAGTGGCTTCAGGGTGTAATTCTATTACTTGCATACTCAAATCTTCATCATCAGGAACTACTTGGTATCTCCCTAGTTGTCTTAGAACTCTTAGTGGCGCATATGGCTGGATGCTTCTCAATCCCAATAATAGCAAATAACTATTTGAGGTTGACATGTGTATCACTTCCCTCATCGGGAGCCATCCCAAAGTCCACTCAATTTGATTTGACGTTAAAGCCCTTAGATGAGATACCCAGGCTTCTATCCCTTCTGGGGACTTATAATCTTTCATTCTCTCCTCATAACTCTCGATGAAATTATAATTGCTTGGCCCATACTGTATGATCTTGGGTTGTTGTTGGAGATGTTCAATCACCCACATTTGCAACAAAATTTTGCATCCTTCGAAGACTTTCGCTCCTGATTTACATAAAGTCAACGCCCGATAAATGTCTGAGAGAATGATGGGGACAAGGGTGTGATTTTTCTTGGTGGTGAGGACCTGTACAACTTTTGTCGTGCGAATATCAATTGTTAGCTCTTTGTTTGGGAAGACCATGATTCCTAGAAAAGCCACCATGAAGGCGAAGCGACGGTGAATCTGCTAGGTGTCTTTGTTTTACTTGTTAGTAAGGCCTTTCTTATGAATTTCAAATCCATCTGGCTTTCCGAACCTTGAATACAAGAAGTTGAAAGAACAACATCCATTGATGACATTGCTTTTCCTGATTTGACTGCTGATGTTCAGAAGACCGAAGAATCGATGTACCGAGGGAGCCTTTGTGAATATCAGGCTTTGATTTCTTAGACTTCCGTCAAAACCAGCATATCCAGCTATCTCCTCTAATGTAGGAGTAAGCTCGAAGTCAGAGAAACGAAAGACATTGTGAACAGGGTCCCAAAAAGTTACTAACGCCGCAATCAGATCATCACGGGGTTTAACTTTCATAATATCCGTGAGATTTCCCAAATGCTTGACGACCCATTTTTGACCATCTTCGCCTAATTCATACCACCACATTTGAAGCTGAAATAGAAACTCTTCTGTATTCGTGGATAGGGGGTTTTGTGTGGTTGCTCATTTTGTATCTGAAATTTAATTTTAATAAAGTCAAGACTCATTTTGAAAATATACACTAAAAAAATCATTTTCAATTTTTTTATTTATTAAATACCTTTATTTCAAGATTTAAAACTATTTTTGGGAATTTTTAAAACAACCCATTTTATTCCTCGGTTCTCACCATGATTTCATTTAAGCTGGTCAACAAGCATGTTCGAGGCAAATGAATGCACAGGTAGCAAGTAGGATGCATCAGGATGGTCTTTTTATTTCGGGTTCACCTGTCCTAGACAGACCCAACCCCTGTGTTGAGTCTCCAAGGCCAAATGTACATGATGCAAATAGACGTTCCTACTAGGGATCCGGTACATGGCTGAGTTATTCTAGATGAAAAACCTGAGGTTGATTGTTCTAAACCTGGCTTACCCAAACGGACAGTTTGAGCCGAAGTGGGGGCAACATACCGGGTGCACGAAAGTCTACCCGGCCTAGTTACTTGTCCCAACTTCGTCTTATTTGGTATGACTTTAACAGAAAGGTGGGCCACGCGCACGTGTGCACCATAAATTCAGAAGACTCAGAAAGAAGGAGGTTTCGTAGCAATTGTATATGCATAATTCAAATAATATTAAAGCAGTAAAAATTTCATTTAGCATATTGAGCATATATCATGTAAAAATCAGATAATAAATAAAGTCAATTATAACAGTTATTTTAAGCTTGAATTCTTAAACCCTGAACCAGTGGTTCTGGGTTTTACTTTTGTCCCCAGCAGAGTCGCCAGAGCTGTCGCACCTCCTTTTTCCGCGCCCGCGGGGCGCTTAGGGAGTTTTCTCCAATTAAAGGACAGTCGAAACGGGATTTGTTTATTTGTTTCAGAGTCGCCACCTGGGAATTTTAAGGCGTCCCAAGTCACCAGTTTTAATCCCTGAATCGAGGAGAATATGACTCTGTTTATTATTCTGCGAACCAAAAATCCTGAGTAAGGAATTCTGTTAATCCGGAAGAAGGTGTTAGGCATTTCTGAATTCCGTGGTTCTAGCACGGTCGCTTAACTGTTTTTATTCTTGGCTTATCTTGATTTTACATTTTTTATTGCAGGATTTTGTCACCGCTTTTGTTTATTGTTTCCAATTATATAAACGAATTATGCGTACGTATATTCGTATTATATACCTTTTATAATTACAGAGGATCGTGCCACGCATACGTGTACACAATAAAATTGACCATATTATAGTTTTTATTACAAATTCATATGTTCGAGATTTAAAATAAAATTAAGAACGTCATCACCCTTATATTTAAACAGTGAACTGCACATCCCGGGTTATATGAAACTATTTTACATCCTCGGAGAAATCCCTTTTATTAAATATTCACTCGAAGTTGCGCGAACGCATAATCCGAATTTGCTTTTAAAAATATAATCAGGTTACGCGAACGCATCCCTAATCGCGCAAAATATTCTTAATGGTATTATAGATTTTCCACAAATTATTTATTATATTTACGTTTTTATGTGAAAATCATGAGAAATTCCCTTTTTTGAGATACCCTTAAATTCTTTGAAAAGAATTCATAATTATTAAATGTTGACCGTTGAGTATATTTTTCGCGTATTAACTATATTCCTCCAAGCCATTCAAATTTTAGGAGTAAAAATAAACAAAGTATGATTAATACTACCATTTCACTCGCAAATCCAATATATGTATACCCGAAAAGTGAATTGCATGTGAAACTAAAAAATTTGATTTATGAAAGGAAGAGATGTTTTTGAAGAATTTTCATTATTTTATTTAATGCAAACTCTATTTCTACATACCCTTGATATAAAATGTTGCAATTTGTGCTTATACATCGCATCTCATTCTCATATGCTTGTTTTTAATCCAAAATTATAATTGCTTAGTTAATTTGTTTATAACGATAAATAATCAAATTGATGAGAAAGGGGTTATTATTCGAATTGATTCAATAAAATTGTATTACATGCAACATAGTTGTGCGCCTAAACATTCATAATATTCTAACATCGTAACGAGCTATACCAACTCACCTTACTCATATGATTATATATATACCTGTCATCATGCCATATATGAACATATAACTTATATCAATCTAAACAAAATCATATTTTTACAAGATATACTAATAATGTAACTTCTTGATACTTCCATTCTACTTTACATTTAGCTAAAGATATTACGGGATGTAATCAATGGCCCATTTTTATGCCATATTCCCTATTTTGACAATTCAAATATAACTATACTAATGAGATTTCGAAATGGATAACATTATTACAAACTTTTATACGAATTTCAAAATAAGGCAATTAACTTATAGTCATCGTGTTGAATTCACCACTAATTAACCAACACGAAATAAAACTGAAATTTAAACTAAAGGACTTAGATGAGTAGAAAGCAGACTTATAACTCCAAACTTCATTTATTTGCCGTGTTGAAGCTTTTCACAACATGAGTTTAAAAGGTATGTACCTGGAAATGAAGGTAGAAGGAGTAAATTTCAGCAGTAGCAGCAGTAACAAAATCAGCAGAATAGCAGTCTTTCCACAGATTTGAGCAATAATAAGACCCGAGGAAACCAAATGCACAGTAACAGTATTTTTTAAGACATTTCAGATTTTTAACTGAACAATGAGATCGAACAAATCCGGACAGATTTAATGAAAAGAATAATATTTCTGATTTTGAGACTTAGAACAAAGCAGACTGAAAAAGCTTTCAATTTCAAAACACAGAATCAGCTTCAATACTGACTTCCGAGGCAGAATTCTGTTTTAATGTTTCTGTTTTCCTTTCTTTCTATCTTCCCTTTCAGATTTCTATTTTTGCTTGTGATTTTCCTCTCTCAAATTTATCTTTTCCCTCTGTGTATCTCTCTTAAAATCTCCCTCAAAAACCTGATCCTTAAATCAGTCCCAATCCCCCCTCTCTTATACAGGTCTGCCCCTCTTTTTTAGCCTGCTGTCTGGACCCCTTTCTTCTTTTAAAAATCAGAAAGTTCCATTAAAATCTGCTTTTAAATACTTTAAATCCCATTAAGTGATCTTATCCTGATTTTCAGCAGCCCCATTACCCTTTGTTTCCCATTATCACATTAAATAATAGCCATTAACTTTTCACTTTCAACCCACTATACTATCAAATTACCCTTACTGTTCTATCCCAGAAATGCCCCAGAAATCCTACTGTAATTACTGTTATTACTGCCTTTAAACTTAAATTCAGAATCTGATACAAAACATATTAAAAATCTGTTCAAACCTAACTATCAACCTGAATTAAAACAGCTAATACCAATTCTCTTAAGTTCTGGACTGAATCTTAACTGAGAATGTACTTTTTCTAATACAATGGTATCTAATCAATACTTGTGAAATTGAGTTTAAACCTAACATCACAATAACATTACACTGAATTCAGTACAATAATTCAAACTGAACTTCAACTTTTGAACTAAAATCAAACAAACAGGAGCATTGTCAATATACTGACAATGCCCTGAAACTTAATGTTCAGGAAACAATATACATACAACATTTATTCTGACAGACTTATTGATTTACAAACGAGTATTAATTAAACTGATTATCTACAACATTTGTCAACAAACAGTCTATAGAAATAGATTGTTTTCAATCAGTATTATCATAAACGAGAATTCATAATATAACTAATCGACGAACTTAATCGAGTCGATTACACACATTGTAAATAATCATACTGACAGAAACAATGGTATAATTAGGATCAAATAGACGGGTATAAGGCAGAGTCACAGAATTGACTAGAAAATTATGAAAAATTAAACAGACTAATGAAACAAACAAAAAATACACGTAGAATACACATAAGAAATAGAAAAAATACCTCTGAACCTTCAAATTCAACCGGACTCAAACTCAACTTGGATTCGGACTTTTTGAAATCAAACAGACCTTAGTCGAAGTATTTTCAACTGAAAATACTTCGACTAAGGTCGATTAAACCTCAATCCCTCGTTTGAATTGAAAAAATTCCAAGATTGGAAACTTTTTAGGGTTTCAGATTTTGGATCTTAAATCCGAACACTTCTGGGCAGATTCGAAGGGAACCAAAGATGACACAAGGGTGAGGGAAGCCTAGGGGTCATTTGGTGTTAATTTGAAACGAATCTGAGTGAGTTCATTTTTGATTCGAACCTTCAAAAGAAGATTCGAAGAGTTCTGAGGGGATTCGAACCAAACCAACACTAGATCCATAGCTAGGGTATCTAGGGGAAGCTGTGGTGTTATTTTGGAAGCCATTGGAAAGGGTTGAGTTTTCAGACCAACCTTCGATTTAATATTCGAAGAGTTGGGGTCTGATTCGAAAGAAACTAAGGTCAGATCCGTGAAGAGGGGGTTGTGAGGAGTCTGGGGTGTTAAAGTGGTGACCGGCGGTGTTGTTGTCGCCGGGTTTCAGGCGATGGGATGCTAGGGCGGCTAGGGTTAGGGGTGTAGTTCGGGGAAGATGATGAATAGTAAGGAAGGGGGGTGCTTAGTTAGGGGGCCGGGGTAGTGGTTTGGGACTTTATATAGGGAAGGGGTTGAGGGATATTGACCGTCCGATCAAGTAAGATTCACGGTCAGGATCATCTCACTTAACCAAACGATGTCGTTTGGTTTAAGTCGGGGGAAAGGGTCAGCCCGGGGGTGAAATGGATCGGGTTTGGGTGAATTCCTGAGGCCGTTGGATCAAAATAGAGGAACGGTTCAGATTTGATAACTTAAAACGTCGTTGTTTCATTTAAGCAATGGCTGAACTGGAGAAATTTGATTGAAACGAATCAATGGCCCAGATTTGAAGTACCCATACGGCGTCGTTTAGGTTTGTTCGAATTGGACCGTACATGGGGATGTTGGATTGGGCTGTGGGATTCATTTTGTTTGGGCCTGGATTTAGGTCCAGGTCCGATTTTTACTTTTATAACTTATTTTTCATTTTCTAATTTGAATTCCTAATTTTAATTATAAAACAATTTTAACCTCACAAAAATATTAATTACTTTTTTAACAATTATTAACACATAGACAAAGCGTTAAACACACAGTGAAATATTAAAACTAGAACAAATGCATATTTTTGTGATTTTATTTCAATTATCTTTTAAATGCATAATTAAATCCTAGATATACATGCAACATGTATTTTTTATTTTCGTTTAATTATAACAAAGTTAACATTTACGGACAAAACACAAACAATTAATAAATGCAACACAAATTCTAAAAATTGCACACTAAGCAAAAAATTGTTTCATATTTTTTTTATTTTTTATTTTGGAGTAATTTTCGTGAGGCAAAAATCACGTGCTCACATCTTTTATTTCCCATGTAAGGTTAGTTTCTATTTTATTGTGTCATTGATAATAATACTACATTGGTTGGTCAATATTTGTCGCCGGAGAAACTCCGTCGCTAAGGTTTAAATTTTGTTCTTTGGGTGTCTTCTTGGAGCTTTTATCTGAGGTTTCATATCATATGCTTTGATTTTGTTGTTGTAAATATGTGGTTTTCGATGTTAGCGGCTAGGAAGGACAATAATATGACGTGTTTGATTTGTTTAAAGATGTGTTAATTCTGTTTGAAGTTGAATAAGCTTTTCATAGGAGATGACAGTTCATTTGAGGGCTACCTTGGGGATTTATTGTACTTTTACTCTTTTATGGTTTCTAGCCTTCTTTGGATTGTAACAGTGTGATGCTACTAGTTTTTTTTTCTTTTTTTTTTTGTATAAATAACGTACTATTTTAAAAATGTATTTGGATAGGTTTAAAAGTTTCATCTTAAAAAAGATAGTAAATATAGCTTTGGGTTTGGGCAGGGTCGTATTTGGTATTGCTTTATTATTTTGATCGTTACTTTTGGGCATGCTCTTAATACATCTATTGTGATTGTGTACACGCTCGCGTGACATAATTATGATTCTAAATCAATTCGGAATATGCGTTTCGCAACTTCGAGCAAGCTTTCTTAAATTGTTTTAATAGGCCGAAGTGTGCCATATCGAATAAAATTCCAAAACTCATGGCCCTCATTTATTTATTTACTTCAAATCCTTAGAAATCGAGGTGTGCCATTTAGTTGAAATTTCATGGCCCTCGCAAAGTGCAAACGCGTAGTTGCTTTAAATGCGCTCTTAATAGAATTACCTTCCTAAACTCGGGTGCGCATTGATGCGACCCAAATCCAAATCTCGATGAAGTCGAAATGTGTTGACAATCACGGACGCATTGATTGCGACGGGGTTCGAAACGCATTTTCACGACATCGTAATTCTTATAAAATAAATAATGATAGAAAAGAGGTTCACAAATTGAGACGAGTCTCACCACACAAAAATGAATAAATGTGGGGCCCTCAATAGTTATTAAAAATGATTAGAATTTGGGATGGCCATTTAGCGAACTTCACGGTCTTGCCCAAAATAATATTACATTAGAATCTTTAGGCGCGATTTTAATTAAATTACCTTCTTAAACTCAGGTGCGCATTGATGCGACCCAAATCCAAATCTCGACGAAGTCGAAATGTGTTGACAACCACGGGTGTATTGATTGCGACGTGGTTCGAAACGCGTTTTCACGACATTGTAATTCTTTTTTAAAATAATTATAATAAAAGCGGTTCAAATTTAAATAAAAGGCACATAAGCTAGCATGTATTAAAATTAGATAAAATCAAATACAAAAGTTAAGCGACCGTGCTAGAACCACGGAACCCGGGAATGCCTAACACCTTCTTCCGGGTTAACAGAACTCCTTACCTGGATTTCTGGTTTGCAGGCTGTAACAGAGTCATATTTTTCCTCGGTTCGGGATTCAACCGGTGACTTGGGACACCATTAATCTCCCAAGTGGCGACTCTGAATAATTAATAATTAAATTTCGTTCCGATTGTCCTTTAATTGGAAAAAGTCCTTCACGCCCCTACGGGTATAGGTGAAAAAGGAGGTGTGACAGCCTTAACTATCTAATTCCTTACCAAATTACTTCCTTTTAACAATTACGAGCAATAACATAAAAACAGCAGAACTTTAAATAATTAAGCAGAAGATAACCATGAAATGTCTGAAGGCTACGTCTATTACAACTTTTAAAACCTCAAATACCCCAAAACCTGGTGTCACAGTATCACAGACTGTCTAAGAGTTTTTACATACAAGGTCTAAAGAAATGCAATACAGTGTTTCTGAACAAAGGAAATGAAATAGGAAATAGTGATAGAGGGAGACGCCAGGCCTTCGGACGCCTACAGGTCTACTTTGGGTCTCCGAGTGGACTGAAGGAAACCCTCCAACTATCCGAAAGCTGCTCTGGGATCTGCACACAGTTCAGAGTGTAGTATCAGCACAACCGACCCCATGTGCTGGTAAGTGCCTGGCCTAACCCCGGCGAGGTAGTGACAAGGCTAGGACCAGATTCCAGATAAACCTGTGCAGTTCTATAATATATGGCGGAAAAGTAAACAGATAATAAGCAATTAAAGTTAGGGAAGGGAACATGCCTCGGCGATAGCTAATACATCAAAATAGCAAGGAATAAATAAGGAAGCTGACAATATAACTTCTAACACAGATAAGGAAAAGTAAAGACAACTTTCACTTTCAGTTTCCATCTTGTTGCAGGCGTGCAACCCGATCCCATTTCTCATATCTTGCGGTAGGCGTACCACCCGCTCCCATTGCATAATATATTGTGGTAGGCGTACCACCCGCTCCCATTTCATAATATCTTGTGGTAGGCATACCACCCGCTCCCATTTCATAATATCTCACAATTTCAAGGAATCCCGGCAAGGGAAAATAATCAATATAATAACTTCCCGGCAAGGGAACACAACAATGTAATAATTTTCCCAGCAAGGGAACAACAATATTGAAATAGTCATTCCGGCAAGGGAGAATCAGCTATAACCAATCTGAACTTAGCTTGTACTTAGTTCAATTATTGAAAATGCTCAATCATAGAAGGTCATTAAGTAAAGCACCCAAGTGTCATTTAAGAACACCAACTTTCAATTTAAGACTCACGGTCATGCTTGACACCAACGTATGGATACTCGTCACCATGCCTATATGTCGTACTCAACAAGAAGCAAGTAGCAAATATGACTCAACTCCTAATCCCTCAAGCTAGGGTTAGACCAAACACTTACCTCGATGCCTTGATCACCACTCAAGTCTCAACTATAGCTTTGCCCCTTGATTCCACCACCAATCCGCTCGAATCTAGTCACAAGTTACTTAATTACATCAATAAGTGCTAAATGAATCAATCTCAATGCATGAAAATGACTTTTCCAAAGTTTTACCCAAAAGTCAAAAATCACCCCCCGGGCTCACGTGGTTGAAACCCGAGGTTCGGACCAAAATCCGATTACCCATTCCCCCACGAATCCAAATATATAATTTGTTTTGAAATCGGACCTCAAATTGAGGTTCAAATCCCCAATTTTAGAAAAAACCTAGGTTCTACCCAAAACACCCAATTTTCCCCATGAAAATGTTTAATTTGAAGTTGAAATCATGTTAAAAGATGTTAAGGAGTGAAGAAAATGAGTTAAAAAATCACTTACCAACGTTTTGGGGAAGAAAGGTTGTTTGTAAAATCGCCTCTTATGTTTTTGGGGTTTAGAAAAGTGAAAAATAACTGAAATTTATACCCCTCTCAGACCTCCTGTGCGGACCGCATCAAATGGACCACGGCCGCACAGGCCTCCCTAAAGACCTGCAGTTCAGCACCCTGTGCGGACCACACAAAGGCGACTGCGGCCGCACAGCCTCCACCGCGGAATGCACAAAGGCGACCGCGGCCGCGCTGGCCCCTCCGTGGTCGCACGCGATTTTTCGCGGACCGCACTAGAGGGTTCAGAGACTGCAACTTCCTGAACCTGCAACATGTGACTTTCTAAGCCTAAGGCATCCCGAAACCCACTCGAAACTCACCCGAGTATACACATAACCTCAAAAATATCCTAAGGACATATTCGTGTAATCAAATTACCAAAATAACATGACGAGCATCGAATTAAACCTCGAGATTAATAAAATTTCTCAAAACTCTTTTAAACATCAAATTTCTCAATTAAAGTCTGGATCACGTCAAACGACGTCCGTTTTTAAACAAATTTCACAGGGATGACTCAAGTCATATATAAGACCTGTACCGGGCGCTGAAACCAAAAACAGGCCCGATATCATTGCTTTCTAATCAGTTTTCATTTCAAATTTCCTTAAACAATTTCAAAAAAAATAATTTCACTTAAGAAAATAATTTCTCGGGCTTGGGACCTCGGAATTCGATTTCGGGCATACGCCCAAGTCCCATATTTTCCTACGGACCCTCCAAAACCGTCGAATATGGATCCGGGTCCGTTTACCCAAAAAGTTGACCGAAGTCAAATTAACTCATTTTAAAGTCAAGACTTAATATTTTTCACAGAATTTCATATTTAAGCTTTCCGGTTACGCGCCCGAACTGCGCACACAAATCGGGGCTTCTCTGAATGAGGTTTCCAGGGCCTCGGAGGCACAAAATTCAAATAAAACAGGTGATGGCCCTTTGGGTCGTCACAGCGACCAAAGTTGGTCTCTATCTGCTTCCCCTTTAGTAAGCGACCAACTTTGGTCGCTAACTTTGAATTATATTTATTTATATTTTATAATTTTTTTAAATAATAATATAATTAATAAAATTTTATAATTGGGTCTCAGATTAGCGACCAAAAGTTGGTCTCTATCTGCTTCCCCTTTCGTTAGCGACCAACTTTGGTCGCTAATTTTAAATTATATTTATTTATATTTTATAATTTTTTTTAATTAATAATATAATTATTAAAATTTTATAAGTGGGTCCCACTTTAGCGATCAAAGTTGGTCGCTAATTTCAGTATTTCTTTGAGCAAACAAGTCTGACCAGTTTGGTCAATATTTTGACCAAATTATCGACCAAAGAGCGACCAACCTTGGTCGGTAATGTATTTAGAATAATTGTTTAATTATTTTCTCCAATTTAGCGACCAACGTTGGTCACTTTTCTTGACAGACCAATTTTGGTCGCCAAATTTTGATTGCTTTTTTCTGGATTTCTAGTAGTGACCCTTCAGCTTCAATCCTTTTTTTTTTTTCGAGAGATATACATCCATATCTGTTCTTCTCCCACTTTCCTTTTTGCTGTAAAGCACCAAAATAGATCTAAAGAGGGGGTCCAACTTTGGCCGGATTTCGTTTCTGGTGAACTCTCCATTCCTGTGTTCGTATGTAGTATCTTGACCGTGAGTCCCGGAACTCACAGGAATCTCTTACTGTGTCTCAATTTGAAAAGACTGCGATTGGGAGGTACTTTAGTTTCAAATGTAAACTTCTTACCCAAGTAGTAATACTTTAGTGTTATATGGTTGAGAGGGTTACGTCCCAATACAATGTTCCTTTCCATTGAAGTCTTTTCATGTTGATATAGACACATATTGTCATTTCCTTTCTCAAATCCCAGTCGTGATCCATTAAAAAGTGTATTTTGATTGTGATCTTGTTGCCGATGGAGCGATAAACCTGAAGATTATTTCAATATCTCTAATCTCAGTCGTGAATTAGTTACTGTAATTATAAACCCACGAAACAATGCCATAGATTGAAAAAATTACTGAGATTCATGTATTTGTTTAAAAACGTGATCCCCATTTTCATGTATCATAGTTAGTGCAGAGATTTTTTTTATTTTATTTTTATTTTTTATGAAATCCAAAATGATGTTGCGATTTTTTCGAAATGTTGATTGGTACTGTTGAAATTTGAGGTTGTGTTGAACATTCTAATAAGAGGAACAAATTGAATTATTATAAGTCGCAACTAAAATGCAGATGATTCAAATATTTAAGTTTCATATTCTAAAATGGCAGCGTGACGGATGAATGTGTAACTAATTTAGAATGGTAATTGAAAGAAGAAAACGTTACATAGAATGTACCCAATGCTAGGATAACAAAATTAAAGAAAAAGGCAATATTTATTGAAAGATTGGGAAACCAATAAATTTATATGAGGCAAAGTAATTCTAGCAAATACCGACCACAATATATAAGCAGGTGAAATATCAACCAATGGGGAAAAGGGGCCATGCCTACATACCATGAATGCTTATGAAGTAGTTAATAGTGAGAATCTCTCTAGGTTCGTTTTTCTATTATTCATTTCCCCTTCTCTTTCAGGATCACCCAATATAATGGAAATTCTTAGTTGAGATTTTTTTATTATAAAATATACATGCCTTCGGGTTGGTTCAGATTTTTTAATTACCAAACCAAACTAATAATGTCGGGTTTAAATATATAACCAATCCAAACCAACAAAGTCGAGTTTTTTTATCTCGATTTTTTTTGGGGTTTTCGATTTTTTTCGGATTTACGGATTTTTCTCGATAAAATCTTCATTGCACAAAATATGTAACTTATGCTCAAAATATTTCTTTAGTCCTAGTAGGATACAACCATATAATGCATTTTCCTAGAAAATAACACAATAGTATGAGATGAGTCATAGCATTGTACTAAAATATTCAATAACAAAGATAGTAAAATCGCATTAAATAAATATTGCTAATTAATAAACAATAAAGAAAATGAACATAATCTAAAGCTAATATATAGGTCATACTAAAATAAGTACGACTAATAAGTACTATTAATTACATGACTAAACGTTAAAGAAAAAAATAAACTAAGTTATACATTTTTATTATAGACCAATGCAAACTAAGAAAATAGATAGTGACACTATAGTTATTCCTAGTGTTGAATTGAATTTCTTTTGCTTTATTTGAGTTAGTATATTTACGGGCTATCAAAATTATTGGACCATTCAAGTATGTTAAGTTCAAGCTCGAAATAATACAAGGTAAAACTGTGAAAAAGTTTTTAAAATATTTATAATTAATATTATAATGAATATTTATATGTAAAAATATTTTTAAAAATTATATAAATGCAATGTCGGGTTGGTTTGATTTCGGTTTGACTTTTTTTCGTTAAAACCAAACGAAAGCAATTATGGTCCATTTTTTCCCAATACCAAACCAAACCACAATCATTTTTTTCCGGTTTGATTCTGATTATTGATTTGGTACGATTTATCAGTTTATAATGGTAGAGGTCATCATTAATTCATTTTATTTGTTTGAAACTTAATTCCATCTCAATGAAAAATTTCAATATATTGAAACGAGTAATTATCTATGAAGAGAATTTTCTTAAAATAATAGTCTTGGGAGGTACCGACTATATGTCTATATCATCTACAAATTGTTGGAAATATTGGTATCTCAAAAGGGTATTTATCATCTTGATTTGGGAAAACTTTTCTTTTTTGAAATATTTTTATATCTAACCGTTAACTAACCGTTGTAGCAACTTTTATATATACAAGGTATGTTGGAGATTTGTTGATACAACTTTCTGAATCTTCTTCTTTCTCTTTTTCACGGCCCCAATTTTTCCTCCGTAGTATGTCGTGGTGGCACCTAATCTTAGGGACTAGGTAAGTCTAACACTTACCGAATTAATGGCAAATTCAACCAACAACTATCACATATGAAATCGAAATTTTCTTTACAAAGCCAACAATCCCAAAATGGGTAGTACAAGTCATAAGCTCTACTGCGTTTGCCAGAAAATCCTTAAGTACAACTGTTCCGAAATAGAAATAAATAGTACAAAGTAAAAGTTTAGAAGATGACTTCGAGGCCAGCGAACTAGGGTTGTGCATAATTTGGTAAATATCGAATTACCATACCGAAACCGAAAAATATGGTATTTGGTATATCGTATTTTGGTATTTGGTTTAAGATTTTTAAAATATTGGTATTAGGTATGGTATTTGGTATTTTAAAATAAAATACCGAAATACCGATACTGTACCGAAATATATAATATATTCCACAAAACACATATTATCAATTATAACATAAATATAAAAAATCTAAAATTTTACTTTCCTTTATTCTCTAACTTCATCAATTAACTCTAAACAAGTAACAAGACATTTCTAATGATCAAATTGTAATGACCCGACCGGTCGTTTTGAGCTTTTGCATTTTACTCTCCAGTTCTCGGGCATCACTTGCCCCGTGTGGTGTGTTATGACTATGTAAATCGTTGGTGTTGGGTTTCAGATTAATCAGAATGAATTTGGAAGAACAGTGTCAGTTGAAAGCATAAAATTTGAAAGGTTTGACCAAGATTTGACTTGTTTGTATTTGAACTCGGATTGAAATTTTTATGATTTGGTTAGCTCCTTTAGGTGATTTAGGACTTAGGAGCGTGATCGAAATGCATGCTGGAAGTCCGTGGAAGGTTTAGGCTTGAATTGGCAAAATTGAGATTTTGGCGTTTTCCGGTTGATAGGTGAGATTTTGATATAAAGGTCGGAATGAAATTCCGAGAGTTGTAGTAGCTTCGTTGTGTCATTTGGGATATGTGTGCAAAATTTCAGGTCATTTGGACGAGGTTTGATAGACTTTTTGATCGAAAGCATAATTTAAGAGTTGTTGGAGTTCTTAGGCTTGAATCCCATGTTAAATTGGTGATTTGATGTTGTTGTGAGCATTCTGAAGTTTTGAACAAGTTTGAACGATGTCATGGGATGTGTTTGTACAATCGGTTTGAAGTTTCGGGAGTTCCGGGTAGGTTCTGGGTAGGTTCCGGGATGTTTTAGGTCGAAAATCATAGCTATAGCAGGTCCAGAAGGGTAGCAGGCCTCGAAACTCACCCGCGCAGTCCGCAAAAAAAGACGTGCGGCCACAGTATGTGTTGTGCGGACCACACAAAATAAAGTGCGGCCGCGGTAGGTGTTGTGCGGACCGCACAAAATGAAGTGCGGTCGCGGTGAGGAAAATTTTCACTAGTCCTACTTCGGAAGCTCATATCTTTTGATCCACAAGGAATTTTGCGATGATTCAAAAACAAAAGTTGTAGCTCTTCGTGTCTAGTTTCCATAAAAATAATGATATTTCAATTTGGACATCGGTAGTGAAAGTTAAGGCCAAAATACTAAAGCCTGTCACTGCAGAGAAAAACATGTGCGGCACCGGTCGTTTTTGTGCGGACCACATTGATTTTGTGCGGACCGCTGTCATTTTTGTGCGGTCCGCGGAGGTGAAAATTAGTGGGGTACTCTTTAAATATGAGGTTGTGGATTTTATTTGATATTTTCACCTAGAGAGGTCGGATTTTGGCGATTTTTCGAAGGTTTTTCAAGAAATTCATCGGGGTAAGTGATTCTAACTCAGATTTGGCTAGAGTACATGAATCTATCATTGAATTCATCATTTAATTCGTGATTTGGGATGAAATTTAGGAAGAAAATTGTGGAATCTTTCAAAAATATAAAATGATAATTTGAAGGACCAAATGGTATCGGAATTGGATAATTTTCGTATGGTTAGACTCGTGAGACTATAAGGATTCTAGTTTTGTGAATTTTTGTCAAATTCCAAGATGTGGGCCCGGGGTCGAGTTTGACCAATTTCGGGAATTTTATGGTAATTTGACTATTTTCGAGTGGGCTTTGTTCCCTTGGCACATTTTGATGGTTTGGTACTGATTTCGGCTAGATTTGGAGCATCCAGAGGCCGATTCGAGAGGCAAAGGCATCGCGGGCGAGAGTTCGGACCGGATAGAGGTAAGTAATGATTGTAAATACTGTCCCGAGGGTTTGAAACCACGGATTACACATCGTTGTGCTATGTTGAGGTGACTTACACGCTAGATGACGAGCGTGGGGTAGAGCACCATTGGGGATTGTGACTTAGTCCATCCCGAACGATTATTTTAATGCGTACTTGATAGTTAATTGTTTGATGTTATTATATTTTGGGTTGTATGCCATGTTTGGGGCTTTGTGCCGACTTGTTAAGACCCTCAGGGGCATTTTTACTGTCTTTCCTCACTCTATTTGTTTGAAAGCATATACTCAATCATGTTTTACCTGTTTGTTACTAAAATCTAGCCTTACTAATATATTCTTAAAAATGTGGAAACTGTTTTGGGCTGATTTCCTTGTTTTACTGATGGTCCGAGTGATCGTGAGATTGATGACTGAGATAGACTGAGACTCTGATGGTGAGGTTAATGACTGAGAGAGGCTGAGGGCCTAGTTGTGAGGATTATATATCTATGGATCGGGCTGCACGCCGCAACAATATATATATATATATATATATATGGATCGGGCTGCACACCGCAACGATACTTATATAGATCGGGCTACACGCCGCAGCGATATAGCGTTTGGGCTGTAGGAGCCCCTCCGGAGTCTGCACACCCTCAGTAAGCACCGTCGACGAGATATATGGATCGGGCTGCACGCCGCAACAATATATGGATCGGGCTACACGCCGCAACAGTTACTATATGTTACCTATTGAGAGTTGAGTCACGAGTGACTGAGAGGCTAGCCCGAGAGGCGATAGGTATATATACATGCACCTGAGAGATGCTTTGACTGAGAGGCCTGTTTATGAACCTATTGGTTTTTACTCCTTTTTAAGTGTGTCTCTAATGAATATGTTGATTCATTGACTGCTTCTACTCATCTTTATACTGATCCTCTGTCGAAAACGTTGAATAAATGTTTTTAAACAACTTTCATTTAAGCTGGGATTTATGAGATGTTCAGAACTTAATCACTTATTTGGTTTTTGTTATTTCTACTGAGATTTTCTTGTTATGAGGTATTTATGACTCATGTTTTGCCTGAGTGGCCAATTATGGTTTTCATCTCTTTTATTATAAATGGTATTGAACCCCTACTGATACTGTCGAAAAGCATTTTCAAATGATTTTTACCAAAAGGCTGGAATTTAAATGAGACGATCGACTCATATTCTGATTTGAAAGCCCGTTGTGCTTATTGAGTTTATCATAAATGTGGATCCATTGTTTCATACTGCTCAGTCTTTATTTACTTTTATTACTTACTGGGTTCGAGTACTCACATTACTCCCTACACCTCGTAGATTCAGGAATTTCAGAACCCAGTAGCGGGTGTTGATTGCACAGACGCGGAGTCATCGGAGTTAGCAAGGTGGCTGCACGACATTCGCAGCATTGCTTCCTTCCTCTCATTTTCATTATTGTACTTAGTACACTTTTTACGATTTTTGTTGTATTCAGACCTTGGTAGATGCTCATGACTAGTGACACCCCGATGTCGGGCTTGTATGTTATTTTTGCACTGTTCATTCAGACTGATGTTATGAGATATTATTTAATTAGAGGCTTAAAAATGACTATTAATGATTAAAGGGTTAATATGGGTGTTGTGTCGGTTGGCCTTGTCTTCACGAGAGGTGCTATCACGACCGGGTCGGTTGGGTTCGTGACATAAATATTCTTTTATATACAATTTTCTCTACTTGGGTTGATTATTTCTAGTTTTGGACAAAAATTTTGTCAACAAATATTTTTAGTTTTGTATTTTTGAGTACTTTAATTAAGAATATTAGAGTCTATGATTCTATGCACTAGTTAGTATTCAAACCGAATAAATCAAAGTTACCGAAATGAATAAACTGAAATCGAAAGGAGAAAAACCAAAATATACCGAATTTAATTAGGTACGGTATTGGTATAAGATTTTAAAAAACCGAATACCGAAAATACCGAACCGAAATGTCTAAATATTGTACCATACCGACCAACGAACACCCATACAGCGAACACAACAACAAGTTTACCTTGAGTCTCTACAGAAATGCCTGATAAGCTAGCTAATGATCAACCAAATTCTGAAGTACCTGAATCTGCATAAAAATGTACAGCAAGCATAGCATGAGTACACCACAACGGTACCTAGTGAGTATCTAGACTAACCTCGGTGGAGTAGTGACGAGGGATAATCAAAACACCTACTGGACTAAACAACCTGAACAAGTATGAATGTGAAACTAATAGGAAAAACAATGCCAATATAAAGCTAAGCATGATAAAGATGCAAAACAATATTCGCAATAGAACACTAGAAGCAACGATTAGCAACAGGGGACAAACAGGTAATGATACCGTAAAGTCAGCTTAACACAGTTTATGTCCGGTGAAACCAAGTAGAGGGAACAAGTAAAAATTTAATAAAAGCAACCGCTTTCACACAAGAGTTTGTTCAAGGATTTTTCCGAGGTACTTCCCCTCATAGTCATATTGCACGGGTCCCAATTTGTGAATCCTAACCACTTGGCATATCGTGCCCACATTATAATTTATAATTGCACGGACGACTCACGAGCTAAGAGAGTGAAAATATCTAATATCCGCACAGACAACCCACGCACCAACAATAACAATGACTCATGACAGCACGGACAACTCACTCGCCAATAGAACAACTCTCCCACAGAAGGCAAGTAAACAAGAGTACATGTAAATGGTCAATAACATCAAGATTCATCTTCTTAAATTGACATGGGTGATTAATTATGTGTATGCTTGTGCAAGTGTTCTATCACAACTCAAGTCAATAAGTAAGAGTAGAGACAATGAATGGCACATAGGAACAATCACCACAAAATGCTCAATGTATAACTCACACAAAGTAGGCACATCACTATACAAATATCAATAATAACAATGTCCCGGGCCATCACAAGTCATCACAAATCATTTTCCGACATAGCCCACCTTGTCTCTCGACATACGCAATAATAAAGTAAATTTTCGCCTTGTCTCGCCGCACTCGCATAATAATATTCTCACCTTGTCTCGCCACATGCACAAACTCACATATATATCCCACATTGTCATTCCACATGTGCAAATATTAATAATTACAACAACACGAACAACTCATGTGCAAACACTCCGACAATCCTCATAGCAATACCACGTGTGCCAAAACATAACAACAAAATAAAATAACTTTCACAACATGTGCCCATATGCCATAACATTTCCTCAAAATAAATTCAATACCACAATCACGCATAGCCCTCGGTTCAACAACACTGAATACAACAGTAACAATAATAATATGAGAGTACGACAAGTAAATCAACATAAAAACTTCAGAACAAAAAGAAACGGAAGAATGAGCTCACAAAGAAAGACACAACCGGGAGTAATGGTCACTACAAGAATAGCTCCACAATGGGAGAGATAATGTGCAACATAGATTCTGCGTAGGTAACACTCGATGATAAGAGAGATAGCACGAATCAATGATTCCAAATAAGGATAAGTCAACAATGAAAAGGATAACAAAACTTCAATTAAGGTTAAGCAAATTACGGAAAGGACGACGATAGCTTCAATTAAGGTTAAGCAATTACAGAAAAGATAACATAACTTTGATTAAGGTTAAGCAATTACGGAAAGGATGATGATAGCTTCAATTAAGGTAAGCAATTACAGAAAAGATAACATAACTTCAATTAAGGTTAAGCAATTACGGTAAAAGACAACATGGTAATAAAAGAGGCAACAACTTCAATTAAGGCGCATGAGAGTTTAATTGTCAACAAGGGTAGACCATGAATCAATTAATTCCAAATAAGACATGTAAGAGTGAATTTAGTAAACGGGGAATTTAACATGATAAAACATCTTTATATCTAATGAACATACGAACCTAAGAGCACTAAATGGTCCAATTTCTTCAAATAAGTCTGAGTACTTACTCGTCACCTCGCGTACACGGCCTTCACATGACACAATTAGCACAAATGACTCAAATCCTAAGGGGTAGTTCCTCCACACAAAGTAAGGCAAGATACTTACCTCAAAGAAGCTAAAGCGATACTTTAAATGACCTTCTTGTGTGAAACAACCTCCGAACGGCTCAAATCTAGCCAAAAAAACTTCATATCATAAATAAAACTCATAGGAAATAATTCTATATAATAAAACTTCAATTTTTAATTAAAACTAAAAGCCAACCCCGGGCCCGCATCTTGGAACCCGATAAAATTCACAGAACTCGAACACCCATACTGATACGAGTCCAACTACATCAAAATTATCAAATTCCGATATCGAATCACCCTTCAAATCCTCATTTTACATTTTGAATGATTTTACAAATTTCCCAATTTTTTCCATTCAATTCACTAATTTAAAGATGAAAATAATCATGGAATCACGAAATATAATCAATTTCGGATGAAGAACACTTACCCAAATCAAACTCGCGAAGAACCCCTCCAGAATTGCCCAAAACCGAGGTGTCCAACTTAAAAGAAATGAAGAAAAACGGCCAACCTTCGACCCTTAACATTCTGCCCAGAATCGCACATGCGAGAAAATCTAGTGCACCTGCGGTGTCGCTTCTATGAGCCAAAATCCGCTCCTGTGGAGAATCACTAGAGGCCAATCTTCGCACTTGCGGAAAGAACTCCGCTTCTTCGTAAACGCAAGTGCGATCCAAGCTTCTGTTTCTACACTGCCTTCCGCTTCTGCGATCGAGGATTTCGCTTCTGCGGACACACTGGTGCACCTAGCATTCTGCTTCTAAGGCTCCCCCCTTCCAGTCCAACTTCGCTTATGTGATGCCACTGCCGCTTTTGCGGTTGCACACCTGCGCCTATGGCTCTGCATGTGCGGTCACACCAGAAGCCATGCCAAACAACCTTAACCAAAAATGACCCGAAACGGTCCGAAACCCATCCGACCCACTCAGGACCTCGTTCGAATATACCAACAAGTCCCGTAACATACGCGGGCCTACTCGAGGCCTCAAATCACATCAAACAACGTCAAAACTACGAATTGCACCTCGAATCAAACTTATGAGTTTATGAAATTTTCAAATTCTACAACTTGTGTCAAAACATATCAAATCAATCCGGAATAACCTCAAATTTTGCTTGCAAGTCCCAAATGATACAACGGAGCTATACCATCCCGGAATCGAAATCTGAACCCGATATCAACCAAGTCAACTCCCGGTCAAACCTCTCAACCTTCCAAAACTTCAACTTTCCAATTCTCACCGAATTGCTTCAAATTATCCTACGGACCTCCAATCCAAATACGGACGCACACATAAGTCCAAAATCACCATATGAAGCTATTGGAATCATCAAAATGCCATTTTGGAGTCGTCTACACAAAATTCAAACTCCGGTCAACTCTTATCGTGTAAGCTTCTAAAACAAGAATCTTTCTTCCAAATTGATCCCGAATTATCTAAAAATCAAACTCGACTACACACACAAGTCATAACACATAATACAAAGTTGCTCAAGACCTTAAGCCAGCGAACGATATGCAGATTCTAAAAATGATCGGTCGGGTCTCTACCTTCTCCCCCTCTTAAACAAACGTTCGTCCTCGAACGTGCCAAGAACCGTTTCGAAGTCTTGAAATCACTAAATGAACTTACCATATATATACTCGCGGGTGATCCCACGTCACCCGATTCATATAGGCCCGACAACATCATCCAAACTGAAAATTATTCCTTCCACCCATAAGGATAACCTTAGAACCAAATTTCTCACCATCCGATCATTTCCAGAGGACCCGATTCCTACCTGCACACATGGTATCAGCCTCAACCAGCTGCAACAACTCATGCCTACATCCACACGGTACAACCACACGACGTAACACCTCACACATATGCCCATAATAATAACTTTAGTAATAATAGCTGCCCATAATCAAATACAGCACCGATGAATAATCTCATCACAGCTAAAACCTCATCCCAGACCTTCACAACGCCGACAACGATTCAAGAAACATGAGGATATCATAACCATTCACTCGAATTAACAAGTTACAACTAACACCACCTGGCGCACACATCGCAAGCTAAAACCCAATAAGCACTACGCAAAAATGACCAAAATATACAAGAAAACACATGAAAGAACAATCAAACAAGCCCGACAAGCATAACTCCCTATCAGTAGCATACTACAAATTATTCCACAAGGGAGAATCAAAGTATATGAACAAATAACAAGGATCTCATCCTAATATAAATCCATCGCGGCCTGCAGCACAATTTAAACGTATCAAATCACATAAAGACGCGAGGATCCCATTCTCAGCTCTGAATCACAAGTAGTATGCACATAATACCAACCAAAACCTTCCACTAATTCAATTCTACCAACAAAATCACAACACATACTAAACTACCACACCGACAAAGTACTAAATCATAAGTCGTAACCAATCACCTAGAAATCATATCAAAACCTATTGTAATGGATAACAGAAAGTCACTCCTAGTCTCATATCCCTCAATAATGAATAAACGAAATGATAGATATGGGCTACCACTATAGAATCTCCCAATAGGGGTAAACACATAAATAGAGTACAAAATCACGAAACTCACCCATATATGAAGCAACATAGGAGGACTCACCCTGATAAGTAGAACAAAAACAAAATACGAATGATGTTCTTCTATAACAAATCGAAACCATACATGTACGACATCATCTGGTGCAGCGGCCTCAGCCCTACCATAGAAAGCACATCAACGGGTCGGGCCTCCCCCTCATGGGCGCCCTCTACTCGCCTGACCTGCACCTAAGCTGGCGATGCAGGGATATCAGCAACTGGAGTAGAACTCATAGCTCGAATACCCCTCTATGACACCTCTATCCGGAGTCTAGGACAATCTCTCACCATATGGCAGGTATCACCACACTCAAAGCAACCTCTCCGCTGATGTGGCTATGGAAGCTGTCCGATGCAGATATCTTGAGACCATGGATACCTGAAATACTGTGCAAAGCCTTAAATACAAACTGATCTGGCTGACCCACAAAACCTTTACCATGTTACCCTACCTCCAAAATAAGGACCAATAGATCTTCCCGGTCTACGAGGCCTCTTAGCCTCCATGTCTTATCTATCTTGAACCTGCATATCCTCTCCCTCCTGGTCCCGCATGCCCTCTAATTGGCTAGCAATCTCTACCACCTGCTAAAATGGAACATCCAACTCCAACTCCCGAGCCAATGTTAAACCGGATATCATGACTGAGCCCTTCTATGAACCTGCAGACTCGCTCTATAACTAGAGACTAGAGAAAGTGGGTGCATGTCTGGATAGATCACAGAATCTAATGCATACTCTGACATTGACATAGTACCCTAGCGTAGCTGCTCAAACTCCGTGTGCCATGCGTCCTGAAAGGTCTGGGGACCAAACTCTCTCAAGAACACCTTTGAAAACTGAATACATGAATTTGAAGTTGCATCGGTCGGACTACCCAACTCATACGCTCGCCACCACTGATATGTCACTCCCTAAGCTAGAATGTAGTAAAAGAAACCCCACTCGTCTCCATAATACCCTTAGTGTGGAGAATACGATGTCACTCCTCTAGAAAACCATGGGCATCCTCTAAAGCCAAACTACTAAAAGTAGGAGGGGATACTTCTTGAACCTCGCAAGTCTAAGATATTCCTTCTTAGATGTAGCTGCCCTAACCATGGGTTGAACTAGAACAACAAGATGTGTCGACATGACACCTAGAACCTGACCAGCATGGACTCGCTACTTTGTAGTAAAAGTGATAGGGGTCTGAGCTCCTCCCCCGGTCTGTGAAGTGGCTGGTGCAACCAGAATCAACCCCGTCTGAGCCAATGTTTCAAACATGCTCAGGAACTGTACTAAGGTCTCTTAAAGTCAAGGGATAACTATAGGCGTCTCCGGTGCCTGTCCCCCAACAGGAGCTATCGGCGGCTCCTCAACTGCTTCTCTGACAGGTGCTCTAGCTGTAGCACGTGCTCCTCCTCCTCCTCTACCTCTGCCTCGGCCCCTAGCAACACCGACTCTGCGGGCAGCGTCATTAGTAACTACATCTCGAGTCCTCACCATCTATGAGAGAATAGAATGACAAAGGCTTAAACTTTGAGATAAAATAAACTCGCACGATAGGAATGAAAGAAGTGAAACTATCCTAATAGTTCTGTAGCCTCTCGAAGATAAGCGTAGATATCTCCGTACCGATCCGCAAGACTCTTCTAAACTCGCTTATGACTCGTAGCACCTATGAACCTAGAACTCTGATACCAACTTTTCACGACCTCAATTTCCCCTCTGTATGATGTCGTGGTGACACCTAATCTTTGGGACTAGGTAAGCCTAACACTTACTGAATTAATGGCAAATTCAACCAACAAATATTACATAAGAAACAGAAATTTTCTTTACAAAGCCAAGCCCAAAATCGGGAGTACAAGTCATAAGCTCTACCAAGTTTGCTAGAAAATCCCTAAGTACAACTGTTCCGGAATAGAAATAAATAGTACAAAGTAAAATTTTAGAAGGTGACTCCGAGGCCTGCGAATGCAACAACAGGTTTACCAAATTCTGAAGTACCTGAATCTACACAAAAATGTGAAGAAATCATAGCATGAGTACACCACAGCGGTACCTAGTAAGTATCTAGGCTAACCTCGGTGAAGTAGTGACAAGGGACAGTCAAGACACCAACTAGACTAAACAACCTAAACAAGTATGAATGTGAAACTAACAGGAAAAACAATGGCAATATAAAGTTTAGTATGATAA